>NC_055689.1:37743087-38037002 GCF_017639745.1 Melanotaenia boesemani | reverse complement strand
AACCCATAAAAAATAAGTCCATTTTGTGAACATTAGAGACTGGCAGTATTATTGTCTAATGTGAACAAACATTAAACTCTGTGACTTAAGCCCAGTGAGTCTGATTAGCATTTATATCACCTGTAAAAGTGCAGAGTGTGGATACATATGTGAGGTCAGTAGAGCAGGGAGTGGTGTTATGGTCACGATGTAGCTGTCCATTAACGTAAAGCTTGTCCACCGAGATGGCAGCATGGGCTCCTCCGTCCAGGAATTTTCTCCTGATGGGGAACAAGACGCTGCGACGCTCCAGGATTTCTCTGGGAAACTGACCGCTCATGCTAAGGTCAGTCCCACGAAGCTGTCTGCTGCAACGCTTCACCTCTTCTTTTTCTTTGTGGAGAACGAATTTAGCTACTATCGGCCTGGGTCTGCCCTCCGGTTTTTTTCCCCTACGTGGTGAACTCGATTAAAGGAGATGGCTTTTACCTTTTCCTCTGGAAGTTTCAGGTTGGTTCTGATAAATGCTTTAACAGCTGCCTCTGTATCTTCCTCCACCTGCTCTGGGATCCCTGAAATAACTAGGTTATCTCTCATGCTACGAGCCTGTAGATCTAGGACTAACTCTTTCATTTTTTTATTTTCCACTGATAGTCGGCTTACTCCTTCGGTAAGGCTTTCCACTGAGTCTCTGAGGGTGTTGTTCTCTGTAACAAGAGCTTCCACCTGCTTTTGGCTTTATCCCAAACTTTCTTTTAAAGACTGAAACTCACGATGAAGAACTTCCAGCAGGGAGAGTCGGGCATCGAGACTGGATAGCTTCCCGTCGATGGAGATTAAGATATCCGTCGTATCGCTGCCGGTTGGAGAAACTGGGCTGGTTGCTTCAGGGGATTTGCCGGGTGAACCCTTTTGGAGCTCGTCGTCGTTGGTTGGACTTCCCCATCACGATCCACTGGAAGCTTTCTTCTATGAAATCCGTCGGGCTGGTGAGATCTTCTTCACTGTGATCCATAGTGACCGGGTTGGTGGGGTTTGGAATATCAACCTCTTGTTTTCTTTTTGTATATAAATATATATTATTAATATTTTAATTTTTCTCTGTTAGCTTAGGACGTTTGTTTGTTTTCAGTAGCGCGCCATGTTGATCCTGCCAAGTCTTGCTGAGTCTCGCGTTACAGCATTCTCCTCATCATCAGCTAGTAACAATGTAATTATCGATACCAAAAACTTGCTGCTGTTTATGCTAGAAACTTAACAGACAGAAAATAAAGAGAGTTTTAAAAAAGACAACCATGGACTACACAGCCATCCTTAGATCTGGAATCTCAGGGTCTTACAAGTTTGCTGTTCAGAAAAAAAAGATGACTTTGTCATTCTCAGAATTCAGAGATCTGATAATAACATGAACGCACCAAGAACGGCAGCTCCTGTCTGTTCAGCCTCGTAGTCCTTCAAATCTCAGCTGGGATGAAAATAGCTTCAACTCAACAATGTGCCCATTTGAGCTGAAATAATCTGTTTGAAGAGTTTCAGTCAGGACTTAGATCTCATCATAGCCCAGAGACAGACCTGGTGGAGGTTACCAGTGATCTCCTCATGGTCTCAGATAAAGGACTCTGGTCTGGACTCATGGTGTTAGACCTCAGCGCTGCATTCGACACCATTCATCACAACATTCTGCTACAGAGGCTGGAACATGTTATTGAGATTAAAGGAACCGGATCAGGCCGGTTTATGTCACATTTATCTGATAGATTTCAGTTTGTTAATGTCAACGATGAGTCTTCCTCACACACCAGAGTAAGTCATGGAGTTCCTCAGGGTTCTGTACTTGGACCAATACGTCTCACCTTATACATGCTTCCCTGGTGCTATCATTAGACAGCATGGCATAAGCTCTCATTTCTATGCAGATGATACTCAGATTTCTTCTCCATGAAGCCTGGTGAAAGCAATTAGTGTGTTACGTTACAGAGATGTCTTAAAGACATAAAGACCAGGATGACTCTGGAGTTTCTCCTCCTAAACTCAGACAGACTGAAGTTGTTGTCTTTGGACTGAACTCAGGACAAACAGTCCAGCTATGTAATTAGTCTGGATGGCATTAATTTGGCTTCCAGCACTACAGGGAGGAATCTTGGAGTTATTCAGGACCAGGATCTGTCCCTTAGCTCGCATATAAAGCAGGTTTCTAGAACCGCCTTCTTCCACCTACATAATATTGCTGGAATCAGGGACATCCTGTCTCACAGTGATGAGGAAAAACTAGTCCGTGCTTTCGTTACTTCCAGACTGGACTACTCCAGTTCCTTATTATTGTCCTGTCCCAGATATGTCCTGAAAAGTCTCCAGCTGATCCAGAATGCTGCAGCGAGGGTTCTGATGAGAACTGGCAGAAAGTTCGTAGTTCTCCAGTTTTAGCTTCCCTTCATCGGCTGCCTGGTAAATCCAGGATAGAATTTGAATTCTTCTCCTACATATAAAGCTCTCCGTGACCAGGCGCCATCAGAGATCAGAGATCTCATAGATTCCCATCAGACCACTTGGACTGGTCATCAGACTGCAGGTCTACCTGTGGTTCCCGAGTCTTTAAGAGTCCAGTGGGAGGCGGAGCCTTCGGCTATCAGTTCCCTCTCTTATGGAACCAGCTCCCAGTTCTGGTTCAGGAGGCAGACACCCTCTCCATCTTTAAGATCAGATTTAAAACCTTCCTTTCTGATGGATCTGATAGCTGGGGGGGGGGGGGGGGGGGGGGGGGTCTAGCCATCGCTTAGTTATGCTGCCATAGGCTGAGACTGCTCAGGGACATCCCATGATGCACTGGGCTCTTCTTCTTCATCTCTATGCTCCCCATCCTCCACGTAGAAACAGTATTGGCATCATTAATGTTTTTCTCCTCTCAGCAGGTCTTCCTGGATAAAAACTGCTGGTCTCTCTTTCCTGGTCTCTCCATCCCAACTGGTCCAGAAGCTGACTCTCCTCCCTGGTTCTGGTCCTGCCGGAGGTTTTCCTTTCCACTGTGGCCTCTTGTAGCTCAGGGTGGAGGATTAGATTGAAGTCAAGATTCGAAGCAATCTGCTGGTTTTCCTTCACTTGGCTGTTATTGCTCATGAATTGGCTCTAACTGATTTGTCTGTAAAGCCCTGAAATAATGTTGTTGTGAACTGGCACATTACAAATAAAGCAGGATTGAATTGAATTGTTGTCTGCCTGTTGCCGTGGGAGATAGTTTCTTTGACCTCTGCTGTGCTGTTTTATCTCCTTCACTCCAGGTTTGAATCTATTCAGGTGGTTGGATCCCCTGAGCGGTGCTCTGACCTCCATCAGTGACCGGCATGGAAGCCAGAGCACCAGACGTCAGAAGACTGATCTGGATCATAACTGAGTCAGCAAACAGAACTGGAGCAGGGTCACGGTGTTCTGTGATTGGTCGGATTTCTTCACAATCAGCAGAGTGACAGTTTCTGATTAGACAATCTCTAAGTGTGAGAGCTGATCTGAGATCCAGTGTAGATAGTTCTATGAAACAGTCCTGCCACCCACACACCTTTGGTGGGAGGATTATGAGACCCGACTACCCCCTTCATGATGTCCATAAAGGTCAGCGATCTTGCTGAACTTTGAGCCCCACCCCCCCAGAAAGTCGTAGTTCTGCTCAGATTCTGTTGAGTCTACCGAGTCCAGAGAGCTGAGCGACACCGTCAACAGCCCGCTGCCCTCGAAGGCGTAGTTCTGCAGAGAGTCCAAGGGAAGTGCTGTCAGGTCCAGGTCTGCTTCCAGGAGCCGGTCCCTGATGAACTCCTGGAAGAGCTTGTTTTCATAAGTTATAGACTCCGGTTGCTCGGTGGCCTGAACCGGATTAATCTGGTTCAGATGTCTCAGAGTAAACATGTCAAAGGCCTTGGTGTCTTTCTCTCCTCCTCCCTCAACGTCGTAACGAACAACATTTTCCTGGATGTCTCGCTCATTATCCATCGTCAGTAACTCCCTCCGCCTGCATCTGAAGATAACAGTTACCATGACAACACCTAGAGAGACAGAATAACAGTGACCATCACAACACATGAAGAGACTGGGCAACAGTTACGACAACAGCTGTGTTTAAAAGGAGCTGAGCAGAATTTCTACATTAAATGCTGAAGGAGACAAAAGATGATGTGAATGCAATGTGATGTCCAAAGCAGGACCACCAGGGTCCCCCAGTAACTCCAGCTTCACATGGATAACATCACAGATCAGTCTGTTTTTTACTGTGGAGACACTAGAAATCACAGTCATCCATCCATCCATCCATCCATCCATCCACCCATCCATCCACCTGTAGTTTTTGTTGCCCATTAGGTCCTGCTCCACCCATAAGCTGCTGCATGGGCACCATTAGGCCCAGCAGCGTTTTTTTTTTTTTTTTTTTTTTGCTAACCCAGCAGGTTCATAGTAAAAATAATCCGAAATTCCTTTTTACAACAATAGATCTTTAAATAATCTTCTATATAAGAAATAGAATATTTAGGAAAAAGCACACAGATTTTTTTTCACTTTTTCGTTAATCTGAAATCTACTAATTTTAGAGTCACTCTATTATATGCAGTGAGTAGGCTAGGAGTTCAATGCATGATGTCAATTTGAACAACTGGGGATTTTAATTTACATGTCGATAACTCTGAGCCCTCTGCAAATGGGGCTTTAAACCTTTACAACAGTATGGATTTTAATCATCATATAACACAAACTGCTCACAACAGAGGACCCACCCTGGACCTGGTCCTGACCTATGGCCTGTCTGCTGGTGTATCCCTGGACCTGGTCCTAACCTATGACCTGTCCACAGGTGTGTCCCTGAACCTGGTCCTAACCTATGGCCTGTCCGCTGGTGTATCCCTGGACCTGGTCCTAACCTATGGCCTGTCCGCTGGTGTGTCCCTGGACCTGGTCCTAACCTATGGCCTGTCCGCTGGTGTGTCCCTGGACCTGGTCCTAACCTATGGCCTGTCCACTGGTGGAAACAATATTTTACTCCTGAAGTAGCTGCAGGTTTTATTGATATTTAGACCAAAGTCCTGGTCAGATTTTACCTGCATCGTCTGATTTTATAGTAAATAATTTAACAGCAAACTGAAGTCAGCCATCAATGCTGCAGCTCCACTGAAAACCAAAACTATGAGATCCAAACTCACACCATCATGGAGAAACAACAGAAACTGTAGCAGAGCAGAGAGGAAATGGAGAAAATCAGAATTCTTCATTCATTTAGAAATTTTTAAGGGACAACTCAAAACCTACAATAACTCCGTAAAACAGGCCAGAACCTCCACTTCTCAAACCTCATCACAAATGACAAAAACACCCCAAAATTCCTTTTTACAACAACAGAAACACAGATTTGAACAAGTCCTCCAGGCCTGCATCTGACGCTGCATGGAGGACTTTGCAGACCAATTCAGAAGTAAGACCAATGCTATCAGATCCAGGCTTTTGTCTTAACATGTTGATTTTAACAGACCTGAAGCTCCGCTTTTACCCGAGGAAACACTGGAGAGTTTGTCGTGGTTGATGTGAAGATGCTGGTCCAGTTTTCTCCCAACTAAACCCACAAATTGCCTTTTAGACCCTGTTCCCACTTTTAAACATTTCATGGTTTCTCTGAGCGTGAGCTTTTAGAGGTGGTGAACTGCTCCCTTCAGACGGGCGTCTTCCCATCTGCCTGTAAAACGGCGGTGGTGAGGCCCCTTCTGAAGAAGAGTCATTGAGACTAGGTTCACACTGCAGGCTGAAGTGATCCAAATCTGATTTTTTGGCCGCTATGCGACCTGTATCTGATCTTTTCATGACAGTCTGAACGACACAGATTCGATTTTTTCAAATGCGACCCAGGCCACTTGGATATGTGGTCCTAAATCCGATTCGTATCTGATTTTTTGCCATGCAACTTCAGTCTGAATGGTCAGGTTGCATTAATCCGACCTACAAGTCATACACGACATTGTTTATAAACTCTTATCTGTAAAGGCGCTCACATAACTCTCCCACCACTCCTGACTGCGACATCTTACCCACATGTTTCTGTGTATAGATGTTGCTGCCACTGCTCCACAAAATGCCATGGCCAAAAATCTGGCTCTCCTCTTTTGCAATCTCCTCCTTAAAATGATGTCATCAAAAATGTGCAGGCTACGGTTGGAAAATAATTAAAAATTGCAACATAAGCTCTGCTGTTACCGTCCATGTTTACTTCCGCAAACACGAAGACGTCACACGCTCAATGTCACGTCGTCGTGTATTCTACACATGCGGGAAGCTCTTGGTGCGCATAAGGTTCATACAGGAGATCACATACAAGTTGCATTTAATTTAATGAACGGACTCTCAAAAAAATCGGATTTCACAAAAGAATCCGAATTGAGCATTATGCCCTGCAGTGTGAACCTAGCCTTAGACCCAGATATTCTAGATAACTACCGACCTGGATCCACCTCACTGTTTGAAGTAAAATGACAGAAAAACTTGTTTTTATTTAACTGCATGAGTTTTTGCATGAACACAAGATTTTAAAAACATATCAGTCTGGTTTTAGGACAAACCCCAGTACCAAGACAGAGCTTTAAAGATGGTTAATGACCTTAGATTTAACTTAGACTTACAGAAACTTTCTGTCCTGGTTCTACTGGATCTTAGTGCTGCCTTTGACACAGCAGATCACCAGGTTTTATTAGACTCAGAAGTCTGGTGGGTCTCTCAGGAACTGTTCTTAAATCTCACAGATTAATTTTTTGTAAATATGGATACCTGCTCCTCAGAAATTCATGAAGTCAAATGTGGGGTTCCCCAAGGACCAGTTCTAGGCCCACTTCTTTTTAATCTTTCCATGTTGCCTCTTGGGGATGTCATCATGAGACACGCCATTGATTCCACAGCTATGCTGATGATACGCAGCTTTACATCGCTGCATCTCCTGATGACCTGGAGCCAGTTAACATCCTTTTAAACTGGATTTTACATATAAAGTCATGGATGGCAGAGAACTTCTTACAGCTCAGCCAGGACAAATCTCAACTTTTAATTATCGATCCTGAAGACAAGAAAGAGATCATTTTACCAGAATTACAACATTTTAAGCCTTCCCAGTGTGGGAGAAATCTGGGTGTCTTTTTGACTCTGAGCTGGATTTTATTCCACACATCAGAAATATAACAAAAACTGGATTTTATCTTTTTAAAAACATCACCAGAGTCACCCTTTTCTCTCTCTGCCAGCAGCAAGGTGCTGCTGCTTTTATTTCTAGTAGAATAGATTACTGTACGCCCTGCTCTCGTGTCTATCTCTAACCTGCAGCTACTCCAGAACTCAGCAGCAGAGTCCTGATGAGAACCAGAGGGAACACATCACACCAGGTAATGTTAATTTAGCTTTTAACTGAATTATCTCACTGTGTTTAGGCTACTTCATTTTATTTTTTATTATTTGTATTTTATTTTACTTCTTCATGTACTTATTTTTTTAAAAATCACCCTTTTTGTAATTTTCTCAGTTCTGTTGTTTATGACTTTGTTTTACTAAGGCACGCTGTTTTTTGAGCTCCTTCACTTAAACTTTCATACTTGTGGGTTTTAGAGTTTTTTTCATTTTCTATGTTTAATATGTTTAACTCCAGTCTAGTCCTCATGGGGAGCCTCCACGCTGGGACCATTGCCTGCTTGGTCTGCCGGATTGTTGCCATGGGGATGGCTGTAGTCTGGGTGGCTAAGGGCCCTGCACTGCAGCCAAATGGCTGTGGTGTGGACCCCGGCCTGCCCAGACCTGGGCAGTTCCCATGGTGGCAGCCTCTGCGGTCATGTTGGCTCCTGGTGTAGACGGATCTCCAAGATATTGTTTCCTCACAGCAGAGTCAAGCCAGGTTATGTACTAATTGTGTTAATAGATGGAACAAGGTGAGCCACCTGGTGCAGAGGTGTAATGACAACAACCTCTTCCTGAAAGTGGGGAAAACCAAGGAAATGGTGACTGACTTTAGGAGAAGGTCCTTACAGCATCCCCCACTGTCCATCAGCGGTGCTGCTGAGAGAGAGAGCAGCACAAAGTTCTTGGGGATTCACATCTCCGAGGACCTCACCTGGACAAGAAAGCCCAGAGATACCTCTACTTTGTCCGCAACCTTAGAAAAGCACAAGCTACCCCGCCAATCACGCTCTCCTTCTACCGGGGCACCATTGAGACATTCATCACTGCTTTAATTAGGATTTGGTATGGAAGCTGCATCGCCTCCTGTAAAAAGACCCTGCAACGCAACGAAGGCAGCCAGCAAGCTCACTGGTGTCCCCCGACCCTCCCTCGCAGACATACCTGCCTCACTCACAAAGCCATTGGATTGTCAAGGATCCCTCATTTACTATTCACTACCTCTCCATCTGCCCCCACCCTTTATTTATCATTGTCTTACTTCATGTGTGTCTTTTACTGACTTTTCCATGTTCTTGTGTCATTTCTATGGTGAGAGAGAACATCATCTCAGTTCCTTTGTATGTTCTGATAAAGTGAACAACAATAGAAATAACAATAAACAGTAACCACGGTACATTGCTGCAACTTCCTGCTGATCATGGAGAGGAACCAGTTTTATTTGGCTCTGAGTTTTAGTTTCTGTTCAGTAAATAATGACCCAGTCTGATCGAGTTGGAGGTTCTGGAGCTCAACACTTGATGAGCACATTAAACTTTAGGAACTGAAATAAGGTGTTCTTCTTGACCTTCTTTGTCGACAACCTAAATTCTGTTCTTGAACTTCATGTGTGAATTTGAATCCTTACCCAGAAGAGATAGGAGACAGGAGAGAACAGCAGCTGTAGTGCCGAGACCGCTGGGAAACAGTGATACCGCCTGCCTGCAGCGGTGGTGGTTTCCATGGATGTCACATTCACAAACTGTGATTGTAAGCGTGTTGGTGCTGCTGAGAGATGGACTGCCACCATCTGAGATCACCACGGGCAGGAAATAGACAGGCTGATCCTGCTGCAGGAAACCACTTTGACCAGTCAGGATGGATGCTGTGTTGTCTGAGGACAGACAGAAAGGTCTCATGAGGATCCAAATCAGGCTGTTTTTTAATGTTATCCAGAGAGAGCTCTGTTGTTTACTGTTGTTATCTCTCAGAGTGAAGCTGTGGTTCCAGGCCACGTCCGCTGTTGTAGAGAACAGGAAGTGATGTCCATTCTCTGGTTCATCTGGATCCACAGCGCTCAGCGTCTCAATGATCTGAGATCAGAGACAATAGAGGTTAGCTGGACTGCAGATAACATTAAAGTTTATTTATATATAACATTTCAATCACAATACAATTCAATTACAATGTTACAAAGTGTTTAACAGCAGCAGGGAATTAAACATAGTTAAAATTAAGTCAAGAATGATTTTTAAAAAACTTTTTTAGAATTAGATCTGAAACCTTGTGCACAAGGCGCATACCCAGATGACATAGATTGGAAACTTTCTAAACAGTCTTGGTAGCTTAGCTGTTGGCCAGTAGCCAATTCTATGGAAAATTTCTGAGTAGTTACAGTCAGTGGTCTTTTCACATCATCCATTGTGAACCTGAACGCTTTGGTTATGTCTCGGTGGAAGTCATCACCGCCATTAGTCAGGGAAGAGGAGTCTTTTGTGTTTGGTCCTGTGAGTTCTAATAGAATAATATTCATCGTGCCACTTAAACCCTCAACTTGTAAAAACCAGAAGTAGACAAGAATTACAAGTGAGAGGCACCAAGCTTTTAGCCAACTAGCAACTAGCC
Organism: Melanotaenia boesemani; assembly: GCF_017639745.1. Classification (NCBI taxonomy): domain Eukaryota; kingdom Metazoa; phylum Chordata; class Actinopteri; order Atheriniformes; family Melanotaeniidae; genus Melanotaenia; species Melanotaenia boesemani. The sequence continues at coordinate 38,027,243 of NC_055689.1, read as the reverse complement.
ACTTAGTCTGCTAACCACTAGTCTGTTAACCTAAAACCCAGTTAACCTGCTAACCACCAGAGTGTTAAAGTTCTAGCTCGCTAGCCACCAGCCTGTTAACCTGCTAGTCTTCCGGTTAAGTGAACGCTGGTGTGTCTGTCGCCGCTGCTCACCGGTAAAATTTAAAATTATTTTCCGACAGATTCCTACCTGGGCAAGCTTCTCTCTTCACAAGAAGTGATTTTTATTCTACAGACCATTCGCTGGTTTACTGTCGGCTGGCTCCTCGTGTCTCTTGTTCACCTGCAAGCAGGAGCACTCCTCCAGTATTCTGCTGCTGAACTTTTAAAACCACACCTTCACTTTACAGCCACCAACTGGTCTTGACATCCACCCGGACATTGCCTTTCAGCCCCGTTGGAGATACATTCACCGCGGATCGGGCGGTAAGCTCCAGTACCATGACTCTTACTCCATAAAATCAACTTGGTCCACTACTCGCCGTCATCCCTGTAATGCTGGCTGCGGTGTTAATCACAGTGCCCTGGCCAGCCCGCCGAGGTCTGATAACCCTGCGGCCAAGAACAATTCCACAACCGTCAGCTTCGGCCTCCTTAACATCCGCTCTCTCAACAGCAAAGGACATTTGATCCAAGATGTTCTTGTGGATCGAAAGTTAGACTTCTTGTGCCTGACTGAAACTTGGCAGCAGCCAAATGACTTTGCATCGCTTAACGAGTCAGCTCCGCCGTGGTTTGTTTACACCTGCCTGCCTCGCGCTTGTGGCAGGGGCGGAGGTCTCGCGATGTTACACCGGGAGAGTTGGGAAGTCGTGCCTGTCCCTGCTGCTCCTGTGTTCTCCTCGTTTGAGTATTCTGCCTCACTGCTGCCTGGACCCTCTCCTACAATTGTTGCTACCATCTACCGTCCTCCAAAACATAATAAGGACTTTTTAGATGACTTCTCCAATCTCCTTACACTTTTCTCATCTCTGACATCAAACACAATTATTCTTGATGACTTTAATATTCATATGGACAATAACAGTAATGCTCTCTCCAAAAACTTATCATCTTGTCTAGAAAGTTTTGGTCTGCAACAACACATTAATTTCCCAACTCGCTGTAAAGGTCATATCCTGGATTTAGTCTGCTGCTCTGGTATCACTCCCTTCGGCTGTAAACCTCATACGCTCCCGTACACTGACCATAGACTCATTACTTTCAATGTCAACCTCCTTCTGTCCAGAATCATTCTCCCCCGGACCATCTCATTTTGTAGTGTTAAGGACATCAACATTGAGACTTTTTCTTCTGATATTATCAATTTTCCCAGTCCACATGCCAACAGCTCACCTGATGACCTGGTTTCCCACTACAACAACAATCTCCATACTCTTCTGAATACTCATGCTCCACTGAAAACCAGATCCGTCTCTTTCACCCTCTCAGCTCCCTGGTTCACTCCTGCCCTCCGTCAGCTCAAATCCCAAGGACGACAACTGGAACGACTCTATAACAAAACTGGACTCACTATACACAAAGAAATGAACAATAATCATGTAATGCTATACAAGGACAGTCTCTCCTTAGCAAAATCTGCTTACTACTCTGGTGTCATTCAGTCCAATCAACACAACTCCAGAACTCTCTTCTCTCTCCTCACCAATATTACAAAGCCGCCTGACTCTCTTCCCCACCACATGCAATCCACTGACTTCTGTAACTCACTCATGTCTTTCTTTGTCTCCAAAATCTTCGACATTCACCAACATCTGACCTCGTGGGGAGCTGCAGTCTCTGGAGTGGACTTCACCGCTCCCCCTACTCATCCCCCATAACCACATTCTCCAGTTTTATTCTCCCCTCCGTCCAAGCCATCACTGAATCTAAACTCAAATCCAAACCCTCTACCTGTCAGCTCGATCCAATCCCTACAGCTCTTGTTAAAACCTGCCTCTCCCCATTTGCTCCCCTCATCACCAACATCATTCACTCCTCCCTAACCTCTGGAACCGTCCCTCTTATACTTAAAACCGCTACAGTTACACCCATCTTCAAAAAACCTGGCTTGGACCCCATTAATTTCAATAACCTTCGTCCGATTTCCAATTTAATCTTCATTTCCAAAATCCTTGAAAAGTCTGTAGCTTCTCAACTTCATACCCATCTTATCACCAACAATATTTATGAGCAATTTCAATCTGGTTTGCGTCCCCTTCACAGTACTAAAACAGCACTCCTCAAAATCTCCAACGACCTTCTCATAGCTTCAGATTCAGGTTTACTATTCATTCTCATCCTTCTTAACCTCATAGCAGCATTCGACACCATCTCTCACAGCATTCTCCTTGACAGACTATCATCCATCGGCATCACTCACACCCCCCTCGCCTGGTTCACTTCTTACCTTTCTGGCCGCACACAATTCATTCGACTAAAATCCCATGAATCAAACTCTTTCCCTGTCTCTGCTGGTGTGCCCTAGGGCTCAGTCCTGGGGCCCCTCCTTTTCATTATCTACATTCTTCTGCTTGGTTACATCCTTCGCAGACACAATATTAATTTCCATTGTTACGCGGACGACACCCAGCTCTACCTCTCTACCAAACCATCCTCTTCACTTCCACCAACCTCCCTCATCCCCTGTTTACAGAAATTCATTCTTGGTTTTCATCCAACTTCCTCAAACTTAACAGTTCTAAAACAGAAGTCCTCTTGGTAGGCACGCCCCCCACTCTCTCCAAATCTAACAGTTATCCAATTTCCATAAACAATTCAACTGTCCTTCCCTCCCCTCAGGTAAAGAGTCTGGGTGTCGTCCTCGACAGCACACTCTCTTTTCACTCCCACATTAACAGTATCACCCGGTCTGCATATTTTCACTTGAGAAACATTTCTCGTCTCCGTCCCTCTCTCACCCCCCACACCACTGCCATCCTCGTCCACAGTCTTGTTACTTCCCGGATTGACTATTGCAACTCACTTCTCTTTGGTCTCCCCAATAAATCCCTCCAGAAACTGCAGCTCCTCCAAAACTCTGCAGCACGCATCATTACACGGACCCCTACTACTCACCACATCACCCCCATCTTACAACAACTTCACTGGCTCCCCGTAAAACAAAGAATTAACTTTAAAATTCTCCTCATTATATTCAAAGCACTCCACAGTCTGGCCCCTCCATATATATTCGATCTCCTGCACATTGCCACTCCGATCCGTTCACTTCGCTCCTCCTCTTCTCTCCAGCTTCTTGTCCCCCCCGTCTCGTCACTATGGGGAGCCGAGCATTCAGCCGCTCTGCTCCCCATCTCTGGAACTCTCTTCCCCCTGACATCTGTACCATAGACTCTCTTCCTCTCTTCAAATCACAACTCAAAACACATTTGTTCAGACAGTCCTATGCCATCTAGTCATTCTCCATCTTTCTGTTGTCCTCCATTCCGTTTAGTTTTGTACTTATTGTTTTTAACTGTTTTAATGTTTGTTTTGTACATAGTGGTTTTTAAATTATTTTAATGTTCCTTTGTACAGTGTCCTTGAGTGTTTTGAAAGGCGCTTTTAAATAAAAAATGTATTATAGTAAGTTAGCCTGCTAGCCATTAGCGCACTGACCTGCTAGCCTGTTAGCCTGCTAGCCTACAAGTTACTAGCCTATTAACCTGCCAGCCTGGTAGTCTGCTAGCAACTAGCCAATTAACCTGCTTTGCCTTATTTGAATTCTCCTGATTGTCATGTACATATAGCCATAGCCATGTGACAATAAAATAATTTATAATCTTGAATCTTTGAATCTTCAGGACCTTAACAGTTGTAGTGTAGAGTTTCACAGAAAATCTAACAAACAGCTGAGTTTTACCTGTTCAGGTTGGGAGTTCTCACAAACGAAGGTTTGGTAGTTGATGGCAAAGCTTGGAGAGTTGTCATTTACATCTGTTACGGATATCAGAACCACAGCTTGGCCCACTTGAGTCCAGTCCACTGAAATACAGGCACACTTGTCAGGTTCGCACAGCTAAACCAAACCCAGCACATGGTTTTATGTGACCTACAGCTCTCAGTGGCGGCAACAGTGATGTTGTGCAAAGTACGAGTCTCCCGGTCAAGATGTTTGGTGGTCCGGATGATTCCTGAGATGATGTCAATGTCAAAGTAGCATTCAACATCCGAATTCCTGTCTATAGAGTACCTGAATAAACACAGATGGTCAGTAAGACGGTCAAACAAAAACATGGTCATATAGACAGACGGTAGGAGAGACAGGTGGTCAGATAGACAGACGGTAGGAGAGACAGGTGGTCAGATAGACAGACTGTAGGAAAGACAGGTGGTCAGAAAGACAGATGGTAGGAAAGACAGGTGGTCAGCCATAGAGACATCTTCATGTAAATGTTTGAAATTTAATGGATGGTCAGACAGTCAGACAGACAGTAAGACAGACATATAGTCAGACAGACAGTCAGACAGCCATATAGTCAAACAGACAGTCAGACAGACATATAGTCAGATAGACAGACAGTAAGACAGACATATAGCTAGACAGACAAACAGACAGATATATAGTCAGATAGACAGACAGTAAGACAGACATATAAGGGGGGTCTGGGGTAGTCGTTCTGTGGGGGTCGGGGGTGGGGCTGGCTGGGGGGCCTTGGGGGTCCATCGGCCCTGGCCGTTTCTCTGGGTCGGTGGTCGGGAGGGCCATTAGGTAGGGGACGGTGTGTCTGACTGGATCCGGGGCCTTAGGGGCATGGGGGCTGGTGCTCACTGGGGGCGGGCCGGAGGGCGACCGGGGGTCCGGGGCGGCCGGGTTACTGTGGTGGGGGCCGGGCGGGGAGGGGGGGGGGTGCTGCCTCCCTCCGGCTCGGTGGGCCCTTCCTGGGCCTCGGGGGGGCTTGGTCGCCCTGGGCGTGCCATCGGGGTCGGGCTGATCCGATGCCGGGCAGGTACCCTTGGGATTACAATGTGTCTGTTGGGTCTAAGGGAGGGGTAGGAGGAAGGGGGGCGGCGGGGGTCCTGGTGGGCAGTGGGGGGGATTAGGGCTCATGGGGGTGGAGTCTGCTCTCCTTCTCGCTCTCTCCCCTCCCGCCGGGGGCTCCTTCGGGGTGGATGGGGGCGCTGTGCCTTGGACCCGACCAGGATACGTGTGTGCAACCTGGGCGCTCATGCGTTGGGCTCTTGGCTGGGCCGGGCCGGGCCTTTGCCCCTCTTCCCTCGGGTGGTCTTGGGGAGGCGGGGGCGCCTACAGCGGCCAGCTGAGGAGTTGGCTGCCTGGGACGGGGATCTCTCTCCCAGTTGTGCCCCTCCCCGGGCCCCTCTCCTCCCCCGCCACATCATACACACTACACATAGGGCACTGTGGGGCGGGTGGAGGCGGTGGGTTTGGCTGGGGGGTCCCCATTGCGGGATCCCCCGGTGGACCCCTGTGACTGCCCGCCCCACTAGATTTTAATCACAACCTAGACATCAATATACATTTAGGGCCTCGGGGGGGTGGGCACATGGGCTGTGGGTGGGCGGAAAGGAGCCACCGAGGTGGCCCTTCCTCCATCCCCTCCCTTTGTGACCTCTCTCCCCCCGATTTTATTTACATATTAGACACTACCACATTTAACAGTACTGCACTACACACATAACACACACTCACACACACTGAGGGAGTCCTGAGGGGGTCCTGCTGCCTGGCAGCAGTGGGACCCATCACCATCTCATGGCTCCTTCCAGTTTTTAATTGCATTATAAATAGCCCATACTCATGCACACACAACTCAGGCTGGGGGGCAGGGGGGCCGGGGTCTTCCTACGCCCTCGTGTCCCGGGATGCGCTCGGGGCTGCGCGGGGTGGGGGTTCGGTGCCTGCCTGGAGTCCTGTGTGGGGAGCTGCTGGGCGCCATCTGCCCTGGGGGCTGCCCTCGGTGCCGCATCGGGGGCTGGTGAGACCCCAGGGAGAATGTATGTGGCTGTGTGGGTGTGGGGCCCACCAGGCCCTAGACTCCCTGGGCTGCCCCTGGTGGGGGCGGCGGCGGGGGGGTGGGGGGGTGGGGGTGGGGTGGGGGGGTGGGGGGTTGGGTGGGACCTGCGGACATGTTCTTGTCCCTGGGTGCCCTGACTATATGTCTGTCTGTCTGTCTGACAATATGGCTGTTTGTCTGTCTGTCTGACTATATGTCTGTCTTAGTGTCTGTCTATCTGACTATATGTCTCGCTGTCTGACTATATGTCTGTCTTACTGTCTGTTTCTCTGACTATATGTCTGTCTGTCTGACTATATGTTTGTCTTACAATCTGTCTATCTGACTATATGTCTGTCTTACTTTCTGTCTATCTGACTATATGTCTGTCTGTCTGTCTGAGTATCTGACGATATGGCTGTTTGTCTGTCTGTCTGACTATATGTCTGTCTTAGTGTCTGTCTGACTATATGTCTGTCTGTCTGTCTGTCTGTCTGACTATATGTCTGTCTGTCTGTCTGTCTGTCTGTCTGACTGTCTGTTTGACCCTCGCTGCAGCGACGCAGCGCCTGGCGTCTGCCATATGTTGTTGTTTTTTTTGTTTTTTTTTTTGTGATATGTTCTGGGCAGCATAGACAACTGTTATTTCCACATTTTAATCCTGTCCTTTTCTCCCTTTTCTCCCTTTTTTTTTTTTTTTTCTCTCTCTCTCTCTCTCTTCCTCTATCTCCCTGTCAGGTTCGGGACTGACATATAAGAATAAACAAAATAAGATTACAATAAAAATAATAAAAATATCAAGGGCAGCCATGTATATAACATGTCTCCCTTGGTAGAGCAAATCTGTCAAGCAAAATATGGCACACAGACCACCGTTCTGTATGTTAGGATGCTGGACAGGACAGGGTTAAAAAAAAAAAAAAAAAAAAAGGGAAAAAAAAAAAAAAAAAAAAAGAGGGTTTTTTTTGGTGGGGGGGGGGGGAGGACCTGCGGACATGTTCTTGTCCCTGGGGTGCCTAGTCTTGGTGTTGGGTTGGCGTGGCCCACGGTGGTTTTGCCTGGGGCGGTCGGGCCTCGTCGGGTTCCTGGGTGGGGCTCTGCTGGGGGGAATGGGTGGCCCTTGGGCCTGTGGGGCGCCTGCCCTCCGTGTGGCCCTCACCGCAGCGCCCGGCTCCCGCTGGGCCTGCTCGCCATCGCCCTGGGCTGCCCGGTGCCCCTGCCCCGTCGCGCCGGGGGTTCCGGTCTGGGGGCCCCTCTGCTCTGGTCCGGGTGGGCTGCTGCTCTGTCTGCTTTGGCTGTCCCGGGCTTGGTGCTCTGTGGACCTGCTTGGCCTTTGGGGCCTCGGGCTCCCCCCGTCCCCCACTGATGCTTCGGGGTGCGGCGTGATCGCGGCCCCCTTGCAGGTACACATTTCCTCCTTGTTGCATGGCCACACATGCATGTTAACACGTGCATGCTCACAAACGTGCTCGTCTCTCCATCCGCTTCTCACTAGATGTAGCTGATGTTTGTGTGTTGGTACGTTTGTCTGCAGGTACGTTTGATGACTATTGTAATTTTTTATATCATCATCATCCTATTTTTCTTTTGGTATCATGTAGTACTGTGGTAGTTTATACTGATGTTTTTTTTTGTGATATGTTCTGGGCAGCATAGACAACTGTTATTTCCACATTTTAATCCTCTCCTTTTCTCCCTTTTTTTCTCTCTGTCTTCCTCTATCTCCCTGTCAGGTTCGGCACTGACATATAAAGACTAAAGAAAATAAGATTACAATAAAAATAATAAAAATATCAAGGGCAGCCATGTATATAACATGTATATAACATGTCTCCCTTGGTACAGCAAATCTGTCAAGCAAAATATGGCACACAGACCACCGTTCTGTATGTCAGGATGCTGGACAGGACAGGGTAAAAAACAAAAAAAGACAGACATATAAGTAGACAGACAGACAGACAGACATATAGTCAGATAGACAGAAAGTAAGACAGACATATAGTCAGACAGACAGACAGACAGCTATATCGTCAAACAGACAGTCAGACAGACAGACAGACAGACAGACATATAGTCAGACAGACAGACAGACAGACAGACATATAGTCAGACAGACACTAAGACAGACATATAGTCAGACAGACAGACAAACAGCCATATCGTCAGATACTCAGACAGACAGACAGACATATAGTCAGATAGACAGAAAGTAAGACAGACATATAGTCAGATAGACAGATTGTAAGACAAACATATAGTCAGACAGACAGACATATAGTCAGAGAAACAGACAGTAAGACAGACATATAGTCAGACAGAGAGACATATAGTCAGATAGACAGACACTAAGACAGACATATAGTCAGACAGACAGACAAACAGCCATATCGTCAGACAGACAGACAGACATATAGTCAGATAGACAGACACTAAGACAGACATATAGTCAGACAGACAGACAAACAGCCATATCTTCAGATAGTCAGACAGACAGACAGACATATAGTCAGATAGACAGAAAGTAAGACAGACATATAGTCAGACAGACAGTCAGACAGACATATAGTCAGATAGACAGAAAGTAAGACAGACATATAGTCAGACAGACAGACAGACATATAGTCAGATAGACAGACACTAAGACAGACAAATATTCAGACAGACAGATAAGTGGACAGACATATAGTCAGACAGACAGACATATAGTCAGACAGACAGACATATAGTCAGATAGACAGACAGTAAGACAGACATATAGTTAGGCAGACAGGCAGACATATAGTCAGATAGACAGAAAGTAAGATAGACATATAGTCAGACAGACAGACAGACATATAGTCAGATAGACAGAAAGTAAGACAGACATATAGTCAGATAGACAGACAATAAGACAGACAGGTAGTCAGACAGACAGATAAGTGGACAGATATATGATCAGTCAGATTGACAGATGGTCAGTCTGGTTTCTTGGTTTTAAATGTTTGTTGTTTACTGGTTGGTTGTTTTGCTTCCCTGCAGTGAAGTGTCACACCTGATCGGACTGCTGGGGAGGTCGGGGTCATGAGCTGAAACTGATCCCACATTTGTTCCAACCGGAGCCGCCTCAGAAACCACAATCCAGCTGATGGAGGGGGAGAAAACCGGGGGCTCATCCACATTCTCCACCAGCAGTCGAACTGTTGTGGTGTCCCTGAACGCACCCCCCAACAGGAAACGGGTGTCGACCTGCTGATTGGACGCCTCCACATGCAAAGAGTAGCTGGACTTAGTTTCAAAGTCCAGAGTCTGTAAGGAGAAGGTCATAAGTTAGAAATGTAGATAAACCAGATCTCCCGTCTCTACATCATCATCTGCCTGAATGAACCCTGCCCTAAATAACATGCTTGGACATCCTAGTCCACCAGACAGAAGTAAAGTAAGTAAACCTTTAATTATATAGCACTATTTAAGATATAAAATCACAAAGTGCTTCACAAGAGTCACAATGCAAAACACAAAAGAAATTAATAAAAAGCATATTTAAAAAGATGTGTTTTTAACTGGCTTTAAAAAGCAACCACAAAGTCTACCAATGTCAAGTCCAAGGAAAAGTGCTCCAGATTCTGGGGCACTAAACAGAAAGCTCTGTCTCCTTTAGGTTTTAACTTAACTTTAACTGGTCACAGGACCTCAGGGACCTGTCAGCGAGATGTGGATTCAGAAGCCCTCTTACGTAACCAGGTGCATGAACATAATGAGCTCTCCAAGGCAAGGCAGGTTTATCTGTACGTCACATTTCATGTAGAAGACAATTCAAACTGCTTTACATAAGACATTAACAGCATCACTGCAGGGAGCAGGAAGCAGTAACATGAGCATTAAAAACAGACATTAAAAGAAATAGGAGGAAGCCAGTGTAAAGATCTGAGGACTGCAGTTCTAGAATCTGCTTTCCTGGTCTTAGCGAGGACTGAAATTCTAGGATCTCCTTTCTTGGTCTTTGTGAGGATTGGAGTTCTAGGATCTACTTTACTGGTCTTAGTGAGGACTGGTGGTCTAGGATCAACTTTCCTGGTCTTAGTGAGGACTGGAGGTCTAGGATCTACTTTCCTGGTCTTAGTGAGGACTGGAGGTCTAGGATCTACTTTCCTGATCTTAGTGAGGACTGAAGGTCTAGGATCTACTTTCCTGGTCTTAGTGAGGACTGGAGGTCTAGGATCTACTTTCCTGATCTTAGTGAGGACTGGAGGTCTAGGATCTACTTTCCTGGTCTTAGTGAGGACTGGAGGTCTAGGATCTACTTTCCTGGTCTTAGTGAGGACTGGAGTTCTAGGATCTACTTTCATGGTCTTTGTGAGGACTGGAGCTCTAGGATCTACTTTCCTGGTCTTTGTGAGGACTGGAAGTCTAGGATCAACTTTCCTGGTCTCTGTGAGGACTGGAGTTCTCGGATTCACTTTCCTGGTCTTAGTGAGGACTGGAGGTCTAGGATCTACTTTCCTGGTCTTAGTGAGGACTGGAGGTCTAGGATCAACTTTCCTGGTCTCTGTGAGGACTGGAGTTCTAGGATCCACTTTTCTGGTCTTAGTGAGGACTGGAGGTCTAGGATCTACTTTCCTGGTCTTAGTGAGGACTGGAGTTCTAGGATCTACTTTCCTGATCTTAGTGAGGACTGGAATTCTAGGATCTACTTTCCTGGTCTTAGTGAGGACTGGAGGTCTAGGATCTACTTTCCTGGTCTTAGTGAGGACTGGAGCAGCAGCGTTCTGGACTAACTGCAGGTGTCTGATGGACTTTTTAGGGAGACCTGTGAGGACAGCATTACAGTAGTCCAGTCTACTAAAGATAAATGTGGATCTGTTCTTCTAAATCCTGCTGAGTCACCAGTCCTTTAATCCTCCAGATGTTCTTGACAGCAGATCAGCAAAGTCATCAGAAATGCTGCTCAGTGTTTAGGTGATCTGTATATGTCAAGGACCACCACATGAGAGGGGAGGTCATCTGGAGAGACACAAAGTTTTTCTAAGATATCTGCTGCATTGGAGGGAGTCATTAAAACACACAGCACCTCCTCCACCTTTCTGATGTGATCTAGCTCCACCCACAGAGCTGAAGTCTGGAGGGGTCGCTTCTATAAGAACAACCATCATTTTCTCTGTCTGACCAGCTTTCTGGTAAAAACTAGACATTAACTTTGTGCTTTGTTATAAAATCATTGATTAAAATGTTTTTCCAGCCAAAGATCTGACATTTAGCAAAGCTAGCTTAAGCGTGCTAAAAACATTACCTGTCCAGGTGTTGTTCTGGGCAGGCTGAGACTGATAAGAATGAACACAAGATGTGATAAATGTATAGAATATATTGGGTGAATCTGCTTCTCTGAACCTTTATCAATCATTTTGTTGCCTATTAAAACAGCGATAAAGGAAACCACTTGCATGTCGGGCCCGGCTTATCTTGGAGAGAGCCATGAGTACTCATATAGCTGCAGCCTGGACCCAGCACAGATCCATCAGATGCTGGGTTGTTATCAGGGTGGAGACAGATGAGGAGTTGGGTTCTGTCCTGGAGGGAGGGGAGGTGGGTGCTGGGGCTGGGATGACTGGGTCAGAGCTCGCTGGGGACCAGGTGGGGGAGGATGAAATGGGATGTTTCAGGACGAAAAGATGGGACTAGGGCATGGGGTCAGTTATGTTCACCATAGTGACCAGCTCCTTCATCTGGGAGGTGAAGTCCAGGAGGGGTGGGGAGGATGGTGAGAGGGAGGGTGACCTGGATGGAGGATGATGAGATGAAGGGGGTGGGTCCTCGCTGAGGGCTTTGGGGGTTTCTTCAGGAGGGGGCTGAGGTGGTTTTCTCCAGGTTTCTTTTAGACTCTGTCTCATCATGTTGTTCTGGTCTCGCTTGTCTGTTTTCCTTGTCCGAGGGAACAGAGTCTGTTCAGAATAAACCAGGTTGGAGGCGAACAGCAGCACTCCTGACCTGTTCAGCCAGAATCCATCTGGCTTTAAAAAGTTTCTGCGGTCCCAGAAGAAGCTGAAATTGTTTATAGATGAACTGGATGTGGTACATACAGCCGGCAGTCATGTATTCAGACTAAACAGCCTGCTGGCTCTCTCCACTCCTCCTCTGATCAGAGGGAGAGGCCACTGATGAAAATCTGGGCATCCAGACAGCTGATTGGATCCAGCAGTTTAACAAAAGTCCTCTTTCAGCTCCTCAGATTGTTGATTCACAGTATTGTTCCTTCCCACTTGCAGGATGAGCTTTTCCACCGTCGAGGGCACAGCCACATCTGATCCCATCTCCTTGGGAAAGCTCAGTACTTAAGTACGTTTTCCACACGTTTCTCATGTCTTTTTCACCAAAGTCACCAACAACCAGAGTCTGAGGCCCAGCCATCTGCTTTTATTTTCTGAGTTGTTCTTTGGTCTGATCCTGGTGGGTAGGGAGATCTCATCCTGGCCATTAGATGTAGATCCAGAATCCTGCAGCAGTGGAGCAAACCTGGTCTGTAGCTGCATGTCTGGTTTTGAGGAGAAGACTTGTTGTTAGTTTTCCTTCTGAAAACTGACAACATGACTGTGTCTTGCTAAGGAGAGGGGTTGAGGAGGTGCTTGGTCTGGATAGCAGACACCGTCCTCCTGGTTCTTTCCAGCCATGCTAATCCACTAGGGGCTCCAAAACAGAGCAAATCCCCATAGACTCTTCTCTTCCGGCTCTCAACCGAGGCAGACGCTTTTTTTCTCCCTCCCTCTCCCACTCTGCCCTGCTACTGTCCTGTCATCTCTCTGAGCCTCTCTCTGCATTTCTTTCTGAAACTCAAACCTTGAGATATGGATTTGATCAGCTGGTCCCTAAATGCAATCGACCAAATTTATTCGAACCGGAAAACAGGCGTAGGGGAGCCTGCTTAACCTGGCGGAACGTTTTAGGCTGGATATGTGATGGATTCCTGGGGAGTGTGGAAAGTCATGTGTCTGTCGATCCTTTCTGTTGAGGACGCTGAATACATCTATACATTCAGATTCATGATAACTGAGTTTCTGCTGTTTGGAGCGGGTGGTTTCCTGGCATATCGCAAAATTCGGACACAGTCGGCAGTCACTGGCAAGCTGCCGGATTTCTGTGCGGGTGTGTGCCGAGCTATGGACAATCAGGCTTTGGAGGTGCAGGAGGTGAATCGTAAACTGGAGGCTATTCAAGCTCTGGATGGCAAACTGGTTGCGATTTCTGAGCTTGTACGTAAGGTGGTCACCAACTTGGAGAAGTTGTTGGCTTGGCTGGATGGAAATTGACCCACAATTCGGATGATTGGAGTCGCCAGTGGGACCACTGAGAGACTCAAGGCAGATGAAACAGCTCTGGCCTGAACCAAAACAAATGCTGTTATCAAATTCGGCTCCCTGTACAGGCCTTGGATGGCTGGTTAAAAAGCTCCCTGGAATGTTTTGTTGACGGATGCTCAGTCCCCCCACCCTCCTCACGGGCGATGGACTTTAACCTGGATTAGCTCCCAAGGATGCCCACTATCATCAGGCGGCAGAGACAGTGAGGGAGAACTGGGGCAAAGTTCATATGCTCACTTCTACGCACACACACGCTCCACACTCAAGTACACCACTACAGATACACCTCCCCGTTATTCACTGTCTGGGTTGTCCTTCCCCCCCCTCCATCCACTCCCGGGCGGTGGGTTGATTGGACGCGCTCAGCTGCGTCTGCACTTGCTGCGATGGGAGACCCCTCTCCCCCCCCGCCACGTGTTTCTGATGTTGTGAATGTCTGAGTTATGTGATTATGTACTGAGGAGTGTTTTTTTGTATCTCAATAATGGGCCCTTAGGCCCAGTGTGGAGATGCCTTTTTTTTATCCTCTCCAGCTACATCTTACTCCCCTAATGTTACCTTTCACCTATATCTAAGACAAGGAGCGCTGTAGAAACGGCTGCTGCCTCAGACTGCCTGATCCTGTTTGTGTTATATGTTGTTATTGTCTAGTCTTGGATGGGTTGTACTGGAAACACAAATTTCCCTGCATGGGATTAATAAAGTATTTCTCTTCTGATATGTTAAAAAGACCAACTTCACAGCAGAAATAAACATGTTTAAATCCTGGTACAAAAATCCATTTTAGGATTAATAGGTCAAGTTTACCTTCATGGCAACTGTGAGGGGGGTGAATTTTTTTCTCACTCATCCATTTGGATGTTATTTAATCTTGAAATTCAGCATAAGTGCCTGTCCTTTTGACTGACAGGGATCCAATATCTGCAGCAAGAAGGGAGAGTGCAGTTTTTAGCCAGGTAACAGCACTCCTTAGCTTTAACCCGCCTACCTCCGTTAGCCGGTTAGCTAGCTCTTGGTTAGCTTGGTTAGCTCTTAGCTACAAGCAGCTCGACAGGTGTCCCATTTCTGATGATGGCACACCACTAATTGTCATGGGAGACATGGACATTTACATTGGCAAACCACAGCAACTGACTTTCTGGCTCTCATCTACTCTTTCAATCTCAAACTGGTACAGACTCCTCCAACAAAATGATGGCTACAGAAACACTCTGCTCCTCCCTTGCCTCCTCTCTGGACAAACTCTGTCCTCTGGTGTCAAAACCAGCCAGACAAAACCCTTCCAGTCCATGGCTCACAGAGGTTTTAAGGGAGCACAGAGCCGGACTCAGGGCTGCAGAAAGAAAGTGGCGCAAATCAAAAGAACACACTGACTTGTCTGAGTACCAGCAAAAACTTGAAACTTTCACATCCAGCCTAAAAGCGGCCAAGATGGCCTTTTATCAGAACAAGATCCGCAATGCTCCCAACACACGACATGTTCATGGTGTTTAACTCTCTTCTATCTCCACCACCTGCTCAGCCTCCCACTGTGCTGACTGCAGAAATGTTTGCTTCCTACTTCACTGAAAAGGTCGCTACCGTCAGTAATCAGTTCACTGAGCCGGACCAACTCAGCCTTACCAAACCAGCTACTGGTGCCTCACTCTGCTCCTCCCGCTCTCTAAATGAGGACCAAGTCTCTAAACTTCTAGTCAACTCAAAACCCACGACCTGTCCTCTTGATCCTGTTCCCTCTGACATCCTGCAGAGCATTTTACCTACAATCAAACCTGCAGTAACCCATATTATCACCTCCTCTCTTAAATCCGGTGTCTTTCCTTCTGCCTTCAAGCAAGCTCGGGTTCCCCCACTGCTGAAGAAACCCACACTCAACCCAGCCCAGGTTGGAAACTACCGGCCAGTCTCACTGCTTCCATTCATGTCTAAACTACTAGAGCGTGCCGGCTTCAGTCAGGTCTCACAGTTCCTCCAAGACAACAACCTGTTAGATCCATGTCCTTATACTGCTGGACCTGTCTGCTGCCTTTGACACGGTCAACCATCATATACTGTTCTCCACACTCTAGGAGCTTGGCATCTCAGGATCTGTCCTCTCATGGTATATGTCCTACCTCACAGGAAGATCCTTCAAAGTATCTTGGCGAGGGGGCATGTCCAGATCACATTAGCTGACAACAGGGGTGCCTCAGGGCTTGGTGCTTGGCTCTCTTCTCTTTTCACTGTACACCTCCTCACTCAGTGCAGTCATTAGTTCTCTATGATATGAATGAATAGGGCTGAATGAATTAGGTCAAAGGTCTGTGTCAACTAGCTTCTCAAGTGGAACTGGTGCCCTCACTGTGATCAACCCTCCAAACTCCTCTTCGCTGAAAGAAAACTATAAGAAATATATAAAAAAAAAAAAAATCTTTTCACTGTGAGTGCCAGGAGCGTCTGAGGAACATAGGGATGCAATTTCTTTTACTGTAATGCGAACAGAATTTAAATGGTGGCGAGTTAAAATACCATGAGATTTGAGAGAAGGTCTGAGAAAAACAGCTTCTGTAGAATGGCAGATAATGGTAGAAAAAATTGGACTCTGTGATGCTTGGAGATCTGTAGTTCAAAATGAGCTACAAAAGTCACCTTAATTTGTTCCGTTTTGATATATAATTTGTGTATGTACTGTAGAGTGAAAGAAATTAAATAAAACATGAAGAAAAAGCAAAAATTTTAATTATCGTGTAACACAGCCTACTCACACCAGAGGACACACCCTGAACTCGGTCTTGACCTATGGCCTGTCCACTGGTGTGTCCCTGGACCTGGTCCTAACCTATGACCTGCCAACTGGTGTGTTCCTGGACCAGATCCTGACCTCTGGCCTGTCCACTGGTGTGACCCTGCACCCAGTCCTGACCTATGGCCTGTCCACAGGTGTGTTCCTGGACCAGGTCCTGACCTATGGCCTGTCCACTGGAGTGACCCTGGACCCAATCCTAATCTATGGCCTGTCCACTGGTGTCTCCCTGGACCCGGTCCTAACCTATTGCCTGTCCAATGGTATGTCACTGGACCCGGCCCTAACCTATGGTCTGTCCTCTGCTGATCTGGCTGTGTCAGACCACTACTGTGTGTTTTTAACATGACCAGTTTTATCCACCAGGAGGCGCCGGTGATAACTGTGACAAAACCATATATTACCTTTAAGTCCCCCAGTTGGCTTGCTTTTTTCGCCTTACCAACACCACCCCACCATATAAGGTAATCAAGACAGAAGGACAGGCAACGACTTATTTAATATTAAATGTAACATTGTCGTTGATCGTGACATTTCATAAACACACTGACATGTCCATAGAGGCGTTTGAAGGATGGAGATTTAATGTTTGTGGACCCTGACCACTGCCGGTTTAACGTTTGTGGACACTGACCGCTGCTGGTTTAACATCTGTGGACTTTGACCGCTGCTGTTTTAACGTTTGTGGACTCTGACCGCTGCCAGTTTAACATTTGTGGACTCTGACCGCTGCCGGTTTAACGTTTGTGGACTCTGACCGCTGCCGGTTTAACGTTTGTGGACTCTGACCTCCTGGACTAACGGAAACCCAGTAAGCCTGCACCTGCTTTGACAGCAATGCATCGTCATAGACATGATCTGGCGTGTCTGCAGCCCGGCAACTGAGTTTCTGTTGCCACAGTTACCAACTACCGCAATAATTTACAACAATAAGTCTATTTGACCGGAGCTACCTTCATAGGTGTCCATTATCACTTTTAATGGACACCCTCCAGCCAATCAGAATTGAGTATTCACCCAGACCATGGTATAAACACTAACAATAGAGAGCACACTGGAACCAATGCACTGTAAAACATTTTTGAACAAAAATGTGGGTAAAATGTCCCCAACAGCAAGAAGAGGCTTTCATTACACCAATAAACTAGCTAATTCAGATTCAGATTCAGATTCAGATTCAGATAACCTTTATTTGTCCCACAGCGGGGAAATTGCAGCGCAACAGCAGCAGAAGACACGCAATAGACAACAAATGGTACAATTTAAGAGGATAATAAAAAGAAATGTAAGTACTTAAACATAATAAAACTAAGTGAAATAGTTAAATAAATGACTAAATGTAATAAAAAACCTGTACACAGTACAGGGGGTGTGTCTGGGGATGTATATACAAGGTAATGGGTAGTGCAAAAACAGCAGTGAAAAATGAACAGTAAGATAAATGATATGTTATTGCACAAGTCCGTATAGTTCGTTATATTCTTCAGTCTAGCGGGCATTAAGTTTGTTGTGAAGCCTGACAGCAGCAGGCAGGAAAGATCTGCGGTACCTCTCCTTCACGCAGCGAGGATGAAGCAGCCGCTCACTGAAGGAACTGCTCAGAGCTGTCAGGGTGTGCTGGAGGGGGTGGGATGGGCTGTTCAACATGGATGACAGCTTAGCAGTCATCCTCTCATTTCCCACTACCTCTACTGAGTCCAGGGGGGCATCCCAGGACAGAACTGGCCCTCCTCACCAGTCTGTCCATTTTCCTCCTGTCTCTGTCCATTATGCTGCTGGTCCAGCAGACTATCCCATAGAAGATGGCTGAGGCCACCACAGAGTCATAAAAGGTCCTGAGGAGTGGACGCTGCACTCCGAAGGACCTCAGCCTCTTGAGCAGGAACAGTCTGCTGTTGCCCTTCTTGACCAGGGCGTTGGTGTTGTCCGACCAGTCCAGACGGTCATTCAGGTGAACACCCAGGTACTTGTAGGACCTCACCAGGTCGATGTCCATTCCCTGGATGTTCACTGGTACAGGTGGAGAGTTGTTATGCCTGCGGAAATCCACCACCAGCTCCTTGGTTTTGCTGGTATTGATCTGGAGGTTATTCCGCAGGCTCCAGTCCACAAAGTCCTGAATAAGTCCTCTGTACTCCCTGTCGTCTCCATCTGTAATGAGGCCAACAACAGCAGAGTCATCAGAGTACTTTTGCAGATGGCATGATGGTGTGTTATGTGCGAAGTCCGCGGTGTAGAGGGTGAACAGGAAAGGAGCCAGAACCGTTCCCTGCGGTGCACCCGTGCTGCAGAGAAGCCGGTCCGACTCAGAGCCCTGCACCCTCACAAATTGTGGTCTGTGGGTAAGGTAGTCCAGAATCCAGGAGGTAAGGTGATGGTCCACCCCAGCCAGCTGCAGCTTGTCCACCAACAACCTGGGCTGGATGGTGTTGAATGCACTGGAGAAATCAAAGAACATCATCCTCACAGTGCTTCCAGCCTTCTCCAGGTGAGAGAGAGAGGTGTGGAGGAGGTAGAGGATGGCATCATCCACCCCGATGTCAGGTTGGTAGGCGAACTGCAGCGGGTCCATGAAGGAGCTCACCATCGGACGCAGATGTGCGAGGACCAGTCTCTCCAGCGCCTTCATCAGGTGAGACGTCAGAGCTACTGGCCTGTAGCCGTTGAGCTCCTTTGAGTGCGATGTTTTTGGCACGGGCACGATGCAGGATGTCTTCCACAACTTTGGCACTTTCCCCAGTTTCAGGCTCAGGTTGAACATGTACCCAAAGATCCCACACAGCTGGTCTGTGCAGGACTTCAGGAGCCTGGAGCTGATGCCGTCCGGACCTGCAGCTTTCCTAGCCCTGGTCTTCTTAAGGGCCTCCCTCACCTGGTATGTAGTGAAGGACAGACCAGAGCAGGGGGGTGTTGATGGGGGAGGGGCACACGGGACAGAGTGTGAAGTGAAGGTGTGTGAGCCAAAGATTGTAAGAGAGGGAGAGGGGGGTAAGGCGGAGCTGCAGGCAGTAGAAGCTGATGGGGTTTGCAGCAGAGGAGACTGGGTCGATGGAAGAGCGGGTGCCTGATCAAACCTATTGAAAAATAAGTTCAGGTCATTTGCCCTGCCCTGGTCTCCCACCCGTTGGGACTTTGGCTCCTTGTAGCCCGAGATGGTCTTCAGTCCCTTCCAGACATCACGGATGTTGTTGTGCTGCAGCTGGTACTCCATCTTCCTCCTGTAACTGTCCTTCCCCCTCCTGATCGTCCTCCTCAACTCCCTCTGCACAAATTTCAGCTCCTCTTTGTTCCTGGACTGAAAGGCTCTCTTCTTCTCCTTCAGGAGAGCCTTGATGTCTGGGGTGATCCAGGGCTTACTGTTGGAGAAGCTCCGTACAGTCCTGGTTGGTACGGTGTTTTCTACACAGAAATTAATATAGTCTGTCAGGCAGTCGGTGAGGCTGTCGATGTCTTCCCTTTGGGCATCACTGAAGACACCCCACAGCGTTGTGTGAAAACAGTCCTTCAGGGCCTCCTCGGCTTCTTCGGACCATTTCTTAACGGTGCGGGTGACAGCAGGCTGCCTGTGCACAAAAGGTTTATACACAGGCAGGAGGTGCACAAGGTTGTGATCGGTACGGCCCAGGGGAGGAAGAGGGAGTGAATGATATGCCTCCTTGGTGTTGGCGTAAAACAGGTCCAGTGTTTTATTGTCTCTGGTGCAGCATGTGACATACTGGGTGAATTTGGGCAGTGAGGAGGAGGGTGGAGTAACATGATTGAAATCTCCAGAGATGAGAAGGAGGGCATCAGGGTGCTGTGTCTGCAGCCTGCTCACTGCTGAGAGCAGGACATCACAGGCTGCATCTGCGTTAGCAGAGGGGGGGATGTACACCACCACAGCGAGGGCATGAGTGAACTCCCTCGGCAGGTAGTGGGGCCTCATGCTCACAGCCAACAGTTCAATGTCCTTACAGCAGTGCTGCTCCTTAACAGTGATGTGCCCAGGGTTACACCATCTATCATTTGCAAACACTGCCAGCCCTCCTCCTTTCCTCTTACCGCTCTCCTTGCTTCTGTCTGCCCGTAGTAGCGTGAATCCGTCCAATTCCACAGCCGTGTCCGGAGCCAGCGCAGTTAGCCACGTCTCAGTAAACAGCAGGAGGCTGCTCTCCCGGTACTCACGCCGGTGCCGGGTCAGCGCCGCCAGCTCGTCCATCTTGTTGGTTAGAGATCTTACGTTCCCCATGATGATGGACGGGAGAACGGGCCGGTAACGTCTCCTCCTAGCGCGGCGCTCGGCTCCGGCCCGGCGTCCCCTTCTCCTCCTCTTCAGTTCGGGGGGAACATCGGGCCGCTCCACAGATAGCACCGGCGCGCTGCGCAGGGCTAACAGCTGATCCCTGCTGTAAACAATGGAGCCATGACTCCGCGTGCGGTCTCCGGACACAGCCGTGAAAAGGGCAAAAACCAGAAGAGCCACCAGCGCTAACTCCGCAAGTTTTGTGTGCATGACGAAGAGGAGTTAAAAGCACACAAGAGCAAAAATAAGAGCAAAGAGAAAGAAATAATTTAAAAGTAGGAAAAGTAAGAAAAAAGATACAGTCACTGCTGCCAAACTGTCCAAGATAACAGGCTGGACTGGAGAGGGAACTATCAACACAGATGCTGAGGAAGACAGTCCTCATCTAAGGATATGGGGGATGTAGCAGGAGTAATGACGTGACTAATAATGTGGAATAACAACATAGTTTGACCTCTGCTCTTTGAAACTAGGTTAGAATGTAGCCATCGCATCCTTAACTGAGTTATTAAAGGACGCCGTCAAGGACAAAGCAGTAAGGCAGCAGGACACAGGTGTTTGTTCAAAAACTGGGTCTTTTTATTTACCCAAGAATTTAAATGTTACCAAATCAAAAGTTCAACTAAACAAACTGATAAAGAGGCCAACTAAATATAACTAGACTCAAAATCAGAACTAAGTAGAACTTAAACAAGCCAACAAACGAAAGAATGAATGAGCATAACAAGCAAACTGACCTCCTGAACAATCAAACAGGTGAACTTAAATACCAGTTTAGCTAAACCAAGATTAAACACTAAAGGGTGGAATAAAATATCTACAACTACAATCCAAACAACCAAAACCTCAAAATAAATCCCCAAACACCTATGACACTGCAGCATGTGGTAAAGTCCAACGAAGCTTGCAGCAGCCTATCAGAGTCCTCAGCCCTTGACCTCAACTTTGCTGCAACAAAAAGGGAATAAACCCCAGGCAAGGCAGTTTATCTGTACATCACATGTCATGTAAAGGACAATTCAAAGTGCTTTACAGAAAACAAAGGCATTACAGATATTTAGAAATAGTAAAAGGCATCAACACATAACCACAATAAAATAATAAATTACATTAAAAAGATTAAAAGTAAGATAAGTTAAAAAGTTAATGTGCAGATTTCATGTAAAGACACGAGAAAAGTTTTAACCTGGATTTAAAACATTTGGTGAAAGTTTAATCTCCACTGGCAGTTTGTTCCACTTGTTTTCAGCAAAACAACTAAATGCTGCTTCTCCATGTTTAGTCTGGCCTCTGGTCTGGACTCTGGTCTGGTCTCTGGCCTGGACTCTGGTCTTGCCTCTGGCCTGGACTCTGGCCTGGACTCTGGCCTGGACTCTGGTCTGGTCTCTGGCCCAGACTCTGGCCTGGACTCTGGCCCAGACTCTGGCCTGGACTCTGGCCTGGACTCTGGTCTGGTCTCTGGTCTGGACTCTGGTCTGGACCCTGGTCTATTCTCTGAACATATCACAGATGGATTCTGGGCCTGAACCGTTCTGGGTAACCCCAAGAAAAGAAGCGTGATATACAAACATAATTGACCTTAGGGTTGGGAAGCTGAGACCGAGGTTTATGAAACATGAGTCAGCTCTGACACGACTGCCTGAAACTGTGGAAACACGGTGAAAGATCACCCTCTGCTGGCTGTGGGCGTGTGATGCATCAGAGGGAAGGCGTTGACATGGCTTCCTCCCTGCACGTCGTCTCATCTCAGTGCTGAATAAAGGAAATGTTTCCTGCCAGATGTTCACATCTGCTTCTGTTGCTCATAGAAACGATGACAGGCCGCAGGTAGCACTGGTTTAGGGGACGGTGTGGTTTAAAGCTGACCATCTTTAATGACAGTAGTAGCTACTCGCAGCCAGGGGGACGGAGCGTATGAGGGAAGGTGCAGCGGGGTGATGGTGGGACTGACTTCATGCAGCTGTATTAAAATTCATTCTAAGACAAACGCTGTGCGACTTGGTGAAGAGTCGTGGATTTTTCTTTAGAAAAGTATTTTCTCAGTAATTTTCGGCTATAGTCTGCTCTAGAGGTTGACATGGGAGTGGATTTTCACTCCTGTCCCACCCCACTCCCACAGAAAAAAAACCTGTCCCGCCCCATTCCTGATAAAATTATTCCCGATCCATCCCTCTCCCGTTTAGAATGGCTCCTGTTCCCACTTTATAAAATTTATTTAGTCTTTAGGCAATGCATTGAATTTAATTAATGTTCTCATCCTTCTTTTAAAGACTAGCTGGTAAGTGTTTCTAGCTTTTCCTTTTTTTTATGAAGGTTAGTTACAATAAAAAAAGGGAATAACAAGTACAAGTACATGGTTCACACCAGTTGTGCCCAAGTCCGGTCCTCGAGATCTGCTACCCTGCAAATTTTAGATGCAACCCTTCTCCAACACACCTGAATCAAATGCCTCTGCAGAGCTGAAGGACATGCAGATGACATCTGGTTCAAGTGGAGCAGAATTGCATCTAAAAGTTGCAGGATGGTAGATCTTGAGGACCGAACTTGGACACCCTTGGTTCACAGCATGTCCACCAAAGTTAAGTAAACCCAAACAGAACATATAAAGTTGTATTTTACTCATTAACTAAACGTTTTATTGGAGGCATACAGTGTTAAAAACCGTCGCACTCGACTCTCGTGGAGTTTATTAATATGTGGCCTTCTCTAACCAGTTCCACCAACCTGACTTTCTGTTGTAAATCTCTTTTTCCCACATGGGTTTCTCCGCGGGTGTTTGCTAACTCCATTCCTTTTCTTATTTCAGTTCCAGCAGGGAAGCAGCGGCTGTTCCTCTCAGTATAAAACCGACATAACACGGATCACTGGCAGCTGCAGAGGTGCTGCATTCAGAAACTATTACAGTTTCATTTCCACTGATCACGGCTTTTTAATTGATTTCAGTACATTTCTTGTCAATAAAATGCAGAATCTATGAAAGTGGTCTGCTTTCATTCAGGAGTTACCGTACAGATTACTGAGCAGCTAGCATCGTAGCAGTACCTTATAAACCGTTCCTGACAGACGATCACCTGATGGGACGACGCTGTGCTGTAATCAATCTGTTAAAACTTATAAAAGCAGACTTTCTTTCACTTGCATTTGTGTGTTATGTTGGTTTCATACCGAGAGGAACAGCTGCAGACCAGAGAGAGAAACTGAGTGACAGCGTTAACAAGCTGGGTGGCCGTCTGATCACTTTCTATCACACATTCAATTTATGGAAAGCAGCGTTGGCTTCTGGGTAGTGTAGTTCTTATTTAACTTGGTTACAGTGTAGGCTGAGCAAAAACTACAAAATGGCGGCACCTGTCTTTTTTTTCTTTCTTTTGTTTTCGTTTGGTTCCTGCTCCCGTTAGCTTTTTATCCTGTACCGTCCCAATCACATGACTCACAGTAAAACTGACTCCCATCCCATCCATGACCCATGGGATTCCTCAAAAAATGTCAGCCTCTAGTCTGCTTCTCTTCTGGCTCACTACCGCTGCAGCGTTGGAGAGGATGCACCTAAAAGAAACAAGAATTAAAGTTAAGCAACGTTGAAGTCATTAAAACTCTGCTGATGGTGATGGGAAAGCAGCTCGGCAGGTTATGGTTCTCCGAGACGTTTCCTCCGATGCATCCGGATCAAGATCATGTGTTTAACTTTAAAGTCTGCTTTTCCAAGGCTATTTAAGTAACAACAATATAAAGAAAGGGAACTACAGCCTACCAGCTAAAGGCACTGCCCACTCCATTATCATGCTCTCCAAGCTTGTTTAGCAGTTACCATGGTAACAGTGTCTTGGGCAGACGTTTGATTCCTGAAAGCTAACATCATCTGACGAGGCTTTCCTTCTGTCCATTTTCAAGCATCGACTGACTAACAAATTCAGTCCCTTTGAATCCCCGGAAGCAGCTCGACACGCATACGTCATACCGTCACGTGACTTTTGTCATGCTGAGCCAACATATCGGAACAATGCTCATTACTCGAGGTAACATCACTACCTTACAGAGCTAAGTGTATTTAACCTTGGAAGACTGGGGCTTTTAGGGGGATTTAATGTGGTGTTTACACTTATGGCTGCAAATATAGATGGATAGATACTTTATTAATCCCAAGCTGGGAAATGACAAAAATACAGTTAAAGTGGAAATATACTGCTGGTGGGATGTATGGATGGCCATCACAGATGCTAAGAGATCCTTTAATAACCGAACTTGTAAATGAGTTTTGTTCTGCAGGAACGCTTTAAATAGTGCATGTCATCATTACCCATGGCAAGGACTGTACAGCTGGTCCTGAGTTTACTGTGAAAGGACAAATATCGTCTAACATAAAAAGGCAATGCTCATTAAAATGATCTGTTAGAATACCTACATCACTTTAAAGGGATAAAAATAAATCGAAAGCCTCAGAAAACGTGGTGGCAGTAAAGGAGTTTAAAAAGCGAGAGCAGACCTCGTGGTGGGCTGAAGACCATGTCACAGTTATGGATAAATTAAAAATGTCACAGTGGTGGTCAGAAACAAAGATGTCCTCAGAAGATTCCTCCCTGGACTCTATTTTTATTTTGGAAGCAGTCTGAGTTCATGATGCTGCCAGCAGCTGCAGGGAAGCAGGGACAGTCCTCTGGGATGGAGCACTGACCTGGTTCACAGCTGGGATCGCTAATACAATGATCCGTCAAGCAGATAAAGTCCCAGCAGCTAAACTCCGGATCAGAGCCGGAAGACTCCCAGTGAAAACGGTTCAGGTCCCAGCAGCTAAACTCTGAATCAGTCTGTCCTTGCCTTACCTCACCTCAACTAGCCCCACCTTGCCTCACCTAGCTCCGCCTCACCTTGCCTCACCTTAACTAGCCCCGCCTTGCCTCACCTAGCTCCGCCTCACCTTGCCTCACCTTAACTAGCCCCGCCTTGCATCACCTTGCCTTGCCCTACAAGCAACACGTGGTCTTGTGTGGATCTGGATCTGATCCAGAACCTGAAAAGATCATGTCTGTGGTGTAACCTTGTGTAGGGTGATCAGTCCTTCCTGCGAGTTTGGTTCAGTGGAGATCCTGAAGATTCCGAGTCCGTCTCCATCGAGGATCCTGTAGTCCACCTCAGCGTTAGAACCTAAATCCAGATCCACAGCTTTGACCTTTGCCACCACAGATGACACCAGAACCGATTCTGGAACTGTGAACTGATAACTCTCTGTGGAGGACATGGACAATAGTACAGGGTCTGATTCAGGATCTTCTGATCATTTCATTGATTGTATGGCTGCACCGTTTGTATGATGTCATCAGTAAAGGTCAGACTCACTGCGGGGGAAGAGAGGCGGATTGTCGTTCACGTCGGTCAGAGTCACCATGATGGAAGTGGTCCCAGACAAGCCCCCCATCTGACCCATCATGTCTTTGGCCTGGATCACCACCAGGTAGTGATCCTGAGCCTCTCGGTCCAGCTCAGGTAGAGCTGTCCGCACCACACCTGGAAGACAGGTTAAAGATCCAGGATGATGACATCACAGAATAACCTGGATGATACCATAAGAGTTACCACATGTACCATCAGCTGTACTGGTCCAGTCAGTGAGGCCTGACTAATCAGAGGACAGATCAGACACAAGCCCCGCCCCTAATTCACTGAGCAAACATGTGCATTCATTCTGAAAGTAAAGAAATACCATAAAGTCCAGTGAAGATCCTGATCCGGGACCCAAGACCTTTACCATCAAAGACCTTATCCAGGAAACCTGGACCTTATGATCCTTGAAGGACCTGGCCCAGGATCTGAGACCTGAGGCTGGGTCAGGAGGGGATCTGGACAGGCTCAGGTCTGGGTCAGGACTGGATATGAACTGGATCTGAACTGGAACTGAACTAAAACTTTACTGCAACTGGAATGTCCCAGGACTGGAACTGGAATGTCCCAGGACTGGAACTGGACTGTCTCAAGACTGGAACTGGATCTGGACTGGACTGGATCTGGACTGTATCTGGACTGAATGTGGATTGGATGAGGACTGGAACTGTGCTGAAACTTTACTGGAACTGGACTGTCTCAGGACTGGAACTGGACTAGATCAGGTCTGGGTCAGGACTGGAACTGGACTGTTTCAGGACTGGAACTGGACTTGATCAGGACTGTATCAGGACTGGATCTGGATTGGATGTGGACTGGAACTGTGCTGAAACTTTAATGGAACTGGACTATCTCAGGACTGGAACTGGACTGGATCAGGTCTGTGTCAGGACTGGATCTGGACTGGAACTGGACTGTCTCAGGACTGTATCTGGACTGGTAGTAGACTGGATCAGGACTGGATCTGGACTGGATCAGGTGTGCTGTGTACCTGCGTAAACAGGTGTGTGCTGATTTGGCCAACATCTGTGTTCACCTGTTCTGTGATACATGGTGTCAGTTCAGGCTGCAGCTGATCTGTGAGCTGGAATAATCCCGTCTCTTCCATGAAAGGATAACATTTTTAATCCGTGTTAATCACTTTAAATCTGATGTGTGGGAAGAGGAGGACCCACCCAATATCCATGATGGGGGCACGCTCTGGTGGTCATGGACCAGCATGATGAAAATCATGCTTCCACATGGGAACAACTCTGCTTGGTTTTTCCTTTCTGAAGGTTTGATCATATCCCAGTCACAAGTGTTTACAGGAGCAGAGCTGAGGGTTGGCTTTACCAAACATTGTCAGTCTGACAAGGCAAGGCAGTTTATTTGTACAACACATTTCATGTACAGGACAATTCAAAGTGCTTTACATAAAACAAAGACATTACAGATATTTAGAAACAGTAAAAGGCTTCAACACATAATCACAATAAAATAATAAATTACATTAAAATGATTAAAAGCAAGATAAGTTAAAAAGTTAACATGCAGATTTCATGCATAGGCGCATGAGAAAAGAAATGTTTTTAACCTGGATATAAAAATGTCTACATTGGGGAAAGTTTAATCTCCACTGGCAGTTTGTTCCATTTGTTTGCAGCAAAACAGCTAAATGCTGCTTCTCCATGTTTAGTCTGGGCTCTGGCTTGGACTAGTTGACCAGAGTCTTTGGATCTAAGAGCTCTGCTAGGTTTATATTATCTGAACATATCACAGATGTATTCTGGGCCTAAACCATTCTGAGATTTGTAAACAATCAGAAAGGTTTTAAAATATATTCTGTCCCTCCATGAACCTGAGGGCTGTGTTTTCCAGGGCATCAACCCCAGATGGGATCTCCCAAGGCAAAGTGGTCTCAGGGAGAGGTCAGACTAGCAATTCAAACACCTCAGTGGATTGACATTACAACCAGCTACATCACTAGGAGCAGGGAGACTGCCTGGTAGCTGAGCCTTGACAACTGGGGATCAGTCAGCACAAGCTGTGAAAAACCACAGGTTGCTACCTCCAAGTGGGTTCACCACCTGTGTGGAGGAAAACTGAGGTCAGTTTTGCTTTCAACTAGGTGGTGGTCAAAGGTGGAGACCCTGTTGGTCCAGTCCTCGGCTGCAAAGGCAACGGGTCCTGACTGTTGTTTGTGCTCATGCACTGAACAGCGGTTCAGAGTACCCACCGGTTTAGAGTACTGTATTTGAACAGTGTTGGAGAGCACTCTTTCTGGGGAGTCCCTCTTTCTGCTGGGGGACTTCAGTGGCAATGACAGTGAGACCTGGAGGGTGGAACAGTCCCCTGATCTGAACCTGGTGCTGGTGTTAGGGTCCATAACGAATACCATATTCAGGCATAAGAGTGTCCACATGTGGACTTGGCACCAGGACACTCTAGGCCGCAGTTCGATGATCGACTTTGTAGTTGCATCATCAGACTTGTGCACTTGGGTGAACAAAGAGACGGAGCTGTCAACTGATCACCACCAGTTGGCTCAGATGGTGGGGGAGGATGCCGGTCAGGCCTGGCAGACCCAAGCGTGTTGTGAGGGTCTGCTGGGAACGTCTGGCAGTGTCCCCTGTCAGAAAGAGTTTCAACTCCCATCTCCGGCAGAGCTTATTTAGTGGTGGACACCAGTGGTGAGGGATCGGTGGGACTCCTGAGGCAGCTGAAAGGTACCTGTGGGCTAAGTGGCTAAGTGGTCAGGTATGGTCTCACCTGTCTTTGTTTCCACAGAGAAATACGGCTGACCATGCAGGATGCTGTAAACTAGTCTGGCAGAGTTTCCATATGTCGGATCATCAGCATCTGTTGCTCTTACTGTTACCACTGAACTACCTTCAGGAAAACAAACAAAAAAAAAACATACAGGTTTCAACTTCAGAACCAGACTTTCCCCACAGGCGTGAAACTTTTTCCTGCTGATGAGCAGAGCTGCAGATGAAAGCAGTTCCACATCCAGACCTACCTACAGGAGACCTCTCAGGTACGTGTGCAATGTACGGGCCGTCCAAGAACTTTGGAGCATTGTCGTTGATGTCTTGGACCTTGATGATGAACTGGGATTCTGGTTCCAGCAGCTGGTTGGTGTTGCGGTCTCGAGCCTGAGCTCCCAGTATGTAGTAAGCCTGCTGTTCTCGGTCCAGCCTCTTAATAGCATGGATGTCTCCAGTGTCCTCATTGATGGTGAAGATAGAAGTTGCTCCTTCACCACTCAGTAAGTACTTCACCCGACCATCACCTTTATCCATGTCAGAGTGGAGCTGAAGGGAGAAAAAAATAATAACCTGGTAGGGTCAACCAAAAACCATTTAGACCAGTGGCAAAAAAACACTAACCAGTCAGACCAGTAGTCTATACCACAAACCAGTCAGTCCAGTAGCCTAAACCAAAAACCAGTCAGTCCAGTAGCCTAAACCAAAAACCAGTCAGACCATTAGCTTAATGAACAAACCAGTCAGACCAGTAGCCTAATCCACAAACCAGTCAGTCCAGTAGCCTAAACCAAATACCAGTCAGTCCAGCAGACTAAACCACAAACTAGTCAGTCCAGTAGACTAATGAACAAACCAGTCAGTCCAGTAGCCTAAACCACAAACCAGTGAGACAAATAGCCTAAACCACAAACCAGTCAGTCCAGTAGCCTAAATCAAAAACCAGTCAGCCTAGTAGCATAGTGCACAAACCAGTCAGACCAGTAGCCTAATCCATAAACAAGGCAGACCAGTAGCGTAATCCACAAACCAGTCAGTCAAGTAGACTAATCCACAAACCAGTCAGTCCAGCAGACTAAACCAAAAACCACTCAGTCCAGTAGACTAAACATAAAACCAGTCAGACCAGTGGCCTAACGAATAAACCAGTGAGACCAGTAGCCTAATCCACAAACAAGTCAATCCAAAAGCCTAAACCAAAAACCAGTCAGACCAGTAGCTTAATCCACAAACTAGTGAGACCAGTAGCCTAAACCACAAACCAGTGAGACAAATAGCCTAAACCACAAACCAGTCAGTCCAGTAGCCTAAATCAAAAACCAGTCAGCCTAGTAGCATAGTGCACAAACCAGTCAGACCAGTAGCCTAATCCATAAACAAGGCAGACCAGTAGCGTAATCCACAAACCAGTCAGTCAAGTAGACTAATCCACAAACCAGTCAGTCCAGCAGACTAAACCACAAACTAGTCAGTCCAGTAGACTAATGAACAAACCAGTCAGTCCAGTAGCCTAAACCACAAACCAGTGAGACAAATAGCCTAAACCACAAACCAGTCAGTCCAGTAGCCTAAATCAAAAACCAGTCAGCCTAGTAGCATAGTGCACAAACCAGTCAGACCAGTAGCCTAATCCATAAACAAGGCAGACCAGTAGCGTAATCCACAAACCAGTCAGTCAAGTAGACTAATCCACAAACCAGTCAGTCCAGCAGACTAAACCACAACCTAGTCAGTCCAGTAGACTAATGAACAAACCAGTCAGTCCAGTAGCCTAAACCACAAACCAATGAGACAAATAGCCTTAACCACAAACCAGTCAGTCCAGTAGCCTAAATAAAAAACCAGTCAGCCTAGTAGCATAGTGCACAAACCAGTCAGACCAGTAGCCTAATCCATAAACAAGGCAGACCACAAGCGTAATCCACAAACCAGTCAGTCAAGTAGACTAATCCACAAACCAGTCAGTCCAGCAGACTAAACCACAAACTAGTCAGTCCAGTAGACTAATGAACAAACCAGTCGGTCCAGTAGCCTAAACCAAAACCCAATCATTCCAGCAGGTTAAACCACAAACCAGTCAGTACGGTAGACTAAACCATAAACCAGTCAGACCACAAGCGTAATCCACAAACCAGTCAGTCCAGTGGCCTAATGAACAAACCAGTCAGACCAGCAGGTTAAACCACAAACCAGTCAGTCCGGTAGACTAAACCATAAACCAGTCAGACCACAAGCGTAATAAACAAACCAGTCAGACCAGCAGCCTAATCCACAAACCAGTCAGTCCAGTGGCCTAATGAACAAACCAATCAGTCCAGTAGCCTAAATCAAAAACCAGTCAGCCTAGTAGCATAGTGCACAAACTAGTGAGACCAGTAGCCTAAACAGCAAACCAGTCAGACCATAAGCCTAATGAACAAACCAGTCAGACCAGTAGCCTAATCCACAAACCAGTCAGTCCAGTAGCCTAAACCAAATACCAGTCAGTCCAGAAGCCTAAACCAAAAATCACTCAGACCAGTAGCTTAATCCACAAACCAATCAGTCCAGTAGCCTAAACCACAAACCAGTGAGACAAATAGCCTAGGCAAGGCAAGGCAAGGCAAGGCAGTTTATTTGTATAGCACATTTCATGTACAGGACAATTCAAAGTGCTTTACATAAAACAAAGACATTACAGATATTTAGAATAGTAAAAGGCATCAACACATAATCACAATAAAATAATAAATTACATTAAAATGATTAAAAGCAAGATAAGTTAAAAAAAAGTTACCGTGCAGATTTCATGCATAGGCGCATGAGAAAAGAAAAGTTTTTAACCTGGATTTAAAAATGTCTACATTTGGGGAAAGTTTAATCTCCACTGGCAGTTTGTTCCATTTGTTTGCAGCATAACAGCTAAATGCTGCTTCTCCATGTTTAGTCTGGACTCTGGCCTGGACTAGTTGACCAGAGTCTTTGGATCTAAGAGCTCTGCTAGGTTTATATTCTCTGAACATATCACAGATGTATTCTGGGCCTAAACCATTCTGGGATTTGTAAATGATCAGAAGGGTTTTAAAATCTATTCTGTGACTGACTGGAAGCCAGTGTAAAGATTTTAAAACTGGTGTGATGTGTTCAGATCTCTTAGTCCTGGTTAAAACTCTAGCAGCAGCGTTCTGGATGAGCTGCAGATGTTTAATGCTCTTTTTAGGAAGTCCTGTTAAAAGACCATTACAGTAATCCAGTCTACTGGAGATGAATGCATGGATGAGTTTCTCTTGGTCTTTCTGGGAGACTAAACTTTTAATTCTGTTGATGTTTCTGAGCTGGTAAAAAGCTGTCTTAGTGACAGCTTTGATATGGCTGCTGAAAGTCAGATCTGAGTCTATCAACACTCCCAGGTTACGAACTTGGTTGGTAATTTTAAGAGCCCGAGTCTCCAGGTGTTTGCCAATGCTGACCCTCTTCTCTTTGCTACCAAACAGAATAATCTCAGTTTTGTCTTCATTTAATTGTAGGAAATTCTCCCTCATCCAGGTGTTTATTTGCTCCAGACACTGACACATTAAGTCTATTGGACTGCAGTCATCTGGTGACAGAGACACATAAAGTTGTGTATCATCTGCATAACTTTGATAATTAATGCTATAGTTTTGTAATATTTTACCCAAAGGGAGCATATACAAGTTGAACAGAAGAGGTCCAAGGACTGACCCCTGGGGGACTCCTAAACCACAAACTAAACCACAAACCAGTCAGACCAGTAGCCTAATCCACAAACCAGTCAGTCCAGTAGCTTAAACCACAAACCAGTGAGACCTATAGCGTAATGCACAAACCAGTCAGACCAGTAGCCTAAACCACAAACCAGTCAGACAAGTAGCCTAATGAACAAACCAGTTAGTCCAGTAGCCTAATCCACAAAGCAGTCAGACCAGTAGCCTAAACCACAAACCAGTCAGACAAGTAGCCTAATGAACAAACCAGTTAGTCCAGTAGCCTAAACCACAAACCAGTCAGCCCAGTAGCCTAAACCAAAAACCATTCAGCCCATTAGCTTAATGAACAAACCAGTCAGACCAGTAGCCGCAACCAAAAATCAGTCAGTCCAGTAGCCTAAACCACAAACCAGTCAGTCCAGTAGCGTAATCCACAAACTAGTCTGACCAGTAGCCTTAACCACAAACCAGTCAGTCCAGTAGCCTAAACCACAAACCAGACCAGTAGGCTTAACCAGAAATCAACCAGCTTCTGTTTGTTTGTAACAAAGAACCACTTATTTCATGAGACCATTTTGTGTCCCTTTCATTGTTGTAAAGTAAATTTGTTGTTGCCTTTGGACATGTCCAGAACAAAATCACAGATCTTGGTTGTTAGCAAAAACTGAAGAGATGGAACAAACTAATAAACGAGTTGTTGACAAAGGTAAGGAAACCAGCTGCTAAAAATCTCTCAGTTATACCTTTCCGATGTACTGAGGCTCATCTCCTGTGATCTCCTCCAGGACAAAGAACTGGTTCCAGACCCAGCTCCTCCTTCTCCTCATCTGTGGTTTAGGTTCAGCTCCTCCTCCCTTTTCTTCTCTACCTGATACCTGATGGAGCCTGATGGAGTTCAGGATCATCCTTCCGTAACATGGCTCCTCCCACACGGGCAGGACAGTCAAACAGAGCACGCTCAGAAGACAGGCAGAGTTCATGCCTAGAGAGGCGGACCCAAACCCCCACCCACCCTACCCTAAAACCCTAAAAGATTGTCCAAGAAGTTCAATGTCCAGAATGACAGAACTGTCCACTGAGAAGTCCAGTCAGATCCTAGAAGACAAAAAGAGGACAGCAAAGGAACCGATAAGCGTCTAATATATCTGACAGAGATCACACATATGAACTAATGATCAATGAGAAGTTAGGAGGACAGTTCCAGATTAAGGACTTGGCAGGGGGAAGATATGACATATTGATGAGCATGTCAACCTGAACTAAGGTGAAAGTAGGCGTGATGAAAGTGGACGTGATGAAAGTAAGCGTGTCAGCGTGACAAATGATGTTGCCGTTAAAAATCATTAAAGTGAGTGAGTCTACATGAAACATGATGAAAGTGCATGTGAGCGAGTCGACATGAAACATGATAGAAGTGCACGTGAGGAAGTCGACATGAAAAACGATGAAAATGGAAGCGAGCGAGTCTACATGAAACATGATGAAAGTGCATGTGAGCGAGTCGACCCGAAACATGATGAAAGTGCACGTGAGCAAGTCGACATGAAACATGATGAAAGTGAACGTTAGCATGTCAGCATGAAACATGATAAAAGTTGACTTGAGCGAGTCGACATGAAACATGACGAAAGTGGACATGAGCGAGTCGACCCGAAACATGATGAAAGTGCACGTGAACATGTCAGCATGAAACATGATGAAAGTGCACGTGAGCGAGTCTACATGAAACATGATGAAAGTGCACGTGAGCAAATCAACATGAAACATGATGAAAGTACACGTGAGCGAGTCTACATGAAACATGATGAAAGTGCATGTGAGCGAGTCGACCCGAAACATGATGAAAGTGCACGTGAACATGTCAGCATGAAACATGATGAAAGTGCACATGAGCGAGTCGAACCGAAATATGATAAAAGTGCACGTGAGTATGTCAGCATGAAACATGATGTAATTGGACATGAGCGAGTCGACATGAAACATGATGAAAATGGATGTGAGCGAGTCGACCCGAAACATGATGAAAGTGCACGTGAGCGAGTCTACATGAAACATGATGAAAGTGCACGTGAGCGAGTCTACATGAAACATGATGAAAGTGCACGTGAGCGAGTCTACATGAAACATGATGAAAGTGCATGTGAGCGAGTCGACCCGAAACATGATGAAAGTGCACGTGAACATGTCAGCATGAAACATGATGAAAGTGCACGTGAGCAAGTCTACATGAAGCATGATGAAAGTGCATGTGAGCGAGTCGACTCGAAACATGATGAAAGTGCACGTGAACATGTCAGCATGAAACATGATGTAATTGGACATGAGCGAGTCGACATGAAACATGATGAAAATGGATGTGAGCGAGTCGACCCGAAACATGATGAAAGTGCACGTGAGCGAGTCAGCATAAAACATGATGAAAGTGCACGTGAACGACTTCATATGAAACATGATGAAAGTGCACGTGAGCGAGTCGACCCGAAACATGATGAAAGTACACGTGAACATGTCAGCATGAAACATGATGAAAGTTGACATGAGCGAGTTGACCCGAAACAACATGAAAGTGCACGTGAGGATGTCAGCATGAAACGTGATGAAAATGGACGTGAGCGAGTCGACATGAAACATGATGAAAGTGCACGTGAGCGAGTCGACCCGAAACATGATGAAAGTGCACGTGAACATGTCAGCATGAAACATGATGAAAGTGAATGTGAGCATGTCAGCATGAAACATGATAAAAGTTGACTTGAGCGAGTCGACATGAAACATGACAAAAGTGGACATGAGCGAGTCGACCCGAAACATGATGAAAGTGCACGTGAACATGTCAGCATGAAACATGATGAAAGTGCACGTGAGCGAGTCTACATGAAACATGATGAAAGTGCACGTGAGCAAATCAACATGAAACATGATGAAAGTACACGTGAGCGAGTCTACATGAAACATGATGAAAGTGCATGTGAGCGAGTCGACCCGAAACATGATGAAAGTGCACGTGAACATGTCAGCATGAAACATGATGAAAGTGCACATGAGCGAGTCGAACCGAAATATGATAAAAGTGCACGTGAGTATGTCAGCATGAAACATGATGTAATTGGACATGAGCGAGTCGACATGAAACATGATGAAAATGGATGTGAGCGAGTCGACCCGAAACATGATGAAAGTGCACGTGAGCGAGTCTACATGAAACATGATGAAAGTGCACGTGAGCGAGTCTACATGAAACATGATGAAAGTGCACGTGAGCGAGTCTACATGAAACATGATGAAAGTGCATGTGAGCGAGTCGACCCGAAACATGATGAAAGTGCACGTGAACATGTCAGCATGAAACATGATGAAAGTGCACGTGAGCAAGTCTACATGAAGCATGATGAAAGTGCATGTGAGCGAGTCGACTCGAAACATGATGAAAGTGCACGTGAACATGTCAGCATGAAACATGATGTAATTGGACATGAGCGAGTCGACATGAAACATGATGAAAATGGATGTGAGCGAGTCGACCCGAAACATGATGAAAGTGCACGTGAGCGAGTCAGCATAAAACATGATGAAAGTGCAAGTGAGCGAGTCAACATAAAACATGATGAAAGTGCACGTGAACGACTTCATATGAAAATTGATGAAAGTGCATGTGAGTGAGTCTTCATGAAACATGATGAAAGTGCACGTGAGCGAGTCGACCCGAAACATGATGAAAGTACACGTGAACATGTCAGCATGAAACATGATGAAAGTTGACATGAGCGAGTTGACCCGAAACAACATGAAAGTGCACGTGAGGATGTCAGCATGAAACGTGATGAAAATGGACGTGAGCGAGTCGACATGAAACATGATGAAAGTGCACGTGAGCGAGTCGACCCGAAACATGATGAAAGTGCACGTGAACATGTCAGCATGAAACATGATGAAAGTGAATGTGAGCATGTCAGCATGAAACATGATAAAAGTTGACTTGAGCGAGTCGACATGAAACATGATGAAAGTTGACATGAGCGAGTTGACCCGAAACAACAAGCACGTGAGGATGTCAGCATGAAACGTGATGAAAATGGACGTGAGCGAGTCGACATGAAACATGATGAAAAAGTGATTCAGACTAACAGGATTTTCTCTACTGAGTTATAATCTGATTATAAAACTGCTTAATCTCGTTAATCTGCTCCAGTAAAGCAGAGGACACATCTGGATTATACACAGTTACACACACATGATGATGATGATAATCAAAGTTACACACACCTGATATGGTTACACACACATGATGATGATAATCAAGGCTACACAGACCTGTCACAGTTATACTCACATTATGATGAAGGCCACCAGGCTTACCTGAGTTCAGGTTACTGATCAGTGATCACACTGATGATGATGAGGAAGATAAAGGCAGCAACAGCTCAGATGTGGCTCCGTCAGAGGCCCTCGACTCTCTGAGAGATGGATGGAGGCTGGGGGCACTCTGCTCCTCCCCCCAGACTGATGATGAGGAGGAGGATCTTCAGCATCAGCATTAGGCTGGGGGAGGAGTCTGATGAAGATTCTCTTCATGTTTAGGCTCAGGTGTCTGGATCTCTGACGGCTCGCAGCCTTTCTGAGATCAGGTGTTCACAACAATGGAGGTGAATGCTGCAGGCAAAACACACACACACACACACACAGAGTAAATGACAGAAAAACTTGAAAATGAATAAAATAAAACCAGACATAAAAACCAGACTTTTTTTTAACCTGAACCATGAGAACATGATGGAACATCAGAGCCCACATAGGAGAACCAGGACCAGAACTGGAGTACCAGTTTATGGCTGTCAAGGCAGGTTTATCTGTACGTCACATGTCATGTAGTAGACATTTCAAAGTGCTTTACATAAAACATTAAAGTATTATAGTAGGGGGCAGGAAGCAATAACACATGAATTAAAAACAGATTTTTAAAGAAACAGAAGGAATTAAAGCAGCAAGCAGTGATGAAGGCCCTCGCACCTCTGGTGCCGCTCCGGCCTATTGCACCGCCCCATCAGCCGGCAACCTCCCTCCTGCAGCACGACCACTCTCGCCTGCAGCCGTATGCCCATTCTTCCAGAGGTTGTCTGCATTAAGGGAGGATTTTCTTCATGATAGGGTCAAATTGCACCTCAGTCTGACCAGTGATGATATCTGAGGCGTTCATGAACTTGTTTCTTACAAACTGTGTTGATTTCTCACAAACCCGAGCATGATTTCATCATGAGGAGAATTGCACATGGCCACTGGGTGGCTCTATAGTCGTTTTTCATGTAGAACCATGTTCAAGTTGGAACTCTAATGAGAACAGGAAAATATCACTTCCATTGTTCAACTGATGGCAGGGTAAGAGCCACTTCCTGTTTCATGGCATATGATATAACCATCACAGGAAGCCATTTTAACCGCAATGATGCAAGAAGTCAGTCATATTTTAAACCATGAGTTCATGAAGGATGATATTAATGAGTTTGAATTGGTTTTACAGGTATTAAAGGGTTAAAATGGTGGGACTTCCTGTTCCTAGGGGGCGGGGCTATGGCATTGGCAACATCAGGACATGATGAGGCTTTTCTGTTTGTCCTGGCATGTTATATAAATATGCCACATTTCATGATGTCAGTCAAAGCAGTGGTTGGAGCTGATAGATTATATTTATTAGTTTGGTGGAGATCAGGAGAACATTGTGTCAGTTACAAGTACTTCCTGTTTCATGGCGCCATTCGCCATGGTTTTGCTTGACGAAGGGACTTGAGTTTTTGTTTGTTGTTTGTTTTGTTTTTAGTATGATGAAAGGGTTTGACCTGATCTTAAGTACTTTTGAGTGTGTGAGATTCACTCCTGAGGAGAAGGACACCGGTGTCTGAAAAAGGCACTTCCTGTGTCAAGTGGGCTGGGCTTAGGCCAAGACCAGAAGTAGTCATATGTATCAGGAGCAGACCCTGATTAATCACTGTAAATGTGATGGTGATTGGATGAAAATTGAGGGATTTATACTGAATAATGATGTCATGGCGTCTTACCCAATTTTGTCATGGCGCCACCGTCTTGCCATTCAGTGTTGAGCAATGTCCAGATAACAACATCTGGACATGTAGATGTGGTCGGCATGGAACTGAAGTGAAATATGTGCAGTTTGGTGCAGACTGAGTGTTGTATGTCAGAAATAATGGATTTCGTGCTTGATGGCGAAACATGAAAACTTGTGAGGCACCGCCGCTGAACGCCACCTCCTATTAGAAAATTTTTGATAACTTGACCACACATGCCTCTGGAGTGTTCAGACTGATTTTGAGGAAAATATAATAAAATCTGTAGGAAGAGTTCGTTTAAATGCAAGGCAAAGAAACATGCAAAAATGACCTAAAAAATGACACTTTTTTCAAAATGGCCAACTTCCTGTTGAAGTTGTCATATAGGTCCAAGAGGCTTTTTTGTACATCCTTCCAAGTTCTATCAATATGCTGGATTTCAGCCATATCGGTCAATGTAGTGGGCGGTTATGATCAATTAAATATTTGTAGGGGGCGCTGTAGCCATATTGCAATTTTTCCAGCATATGTCAATGCGGCTGAGTTCTCGACCTGACTGCATTCCTCCCTGGTGAGTTTGGTGGAGATCAACGTTACAGTGGGTCAGTTACAAGTACTTCCTGTTTGAAGGCGTCAGACCACTATTTGCCATGGTTACGTTTAGCGAAGGAACTTGAGATTTTTATTGTGGCATCATGAAAGGGTTTGACCTGTTAAGAAGCACTTTCAAGTGTGTAAGCTTCATACCTGAGAAGAAGGAACCCGGCATCTGAAAAAAAGCACTACCTGTTGAAAGTGGGCGGGGCTTACGGTTAGACCGGAATTGGTCATGTGGATCTGTTCAGGGCCAGACCCTGATTAATCCCTGCAAGTCTGATGGGGATTGGATCAGAATTGAGGGATTTAAACTGATTTATGATGTCATGGCGTCTTATCGAAACTCGCCATGGTGCCACGGTCTTGCCCTGCAGCGTAGATCAACAGTTTTCACCGGATATCATCACCAACTTGTTTTCTGCTGTTTGACCTAGGTTGTACCTGGTTGTGTCCAAAACATCAGAGAAGTCGTTGTCGGGTAAAAACCATGACTTTCTGTTGCCAGGGGGCGTGACCCAATTCATAATCCAAATATGGACATGTAGATGTGTTCAGGATGGGACTGGCATCATACATGGCCATTTTGGTTCAGATAAGTTGTTTCTTTCCTGGTCTTAGTGAGGACTGGAGTTCTAGGATCTACTTTCCTGGTCTTAGTGAGGACTGGAGGTCTAGGATCTACTTTCCTGGTCTTACTGGGGACTGGAGTTCTAGGATCTACTTTCTTGGTCTTAGTGATCTACTTTCCTGGACTTAGTGAGGACTGGAGTTTTAGGATCTACATTCCTGGTCTTAGAGAGGACTGGAGATGTAGGATCTACTTTCCTGGTCTTAGTAAGGACTGGAGTTCTAGGATCTACTTTCCTGGTCTTAGTGACGACTGGAGTTCTAGGATCTACATTCCTGGTCTTAGTGAGGACTGGGGTAGTAGGATCTACTTTCCTGGTTATACGGAGGACTGGAGTTCTAGGATCTACATTCCTGGTCTTAGAGAGGACTGGAGATGTAGAATCTACTTTCCTGGTCTTACTAAGGATTGGAGTCCTAGAATCTACTTTCCTGGTCTTAGTGAGGACTGGAGTTCTAGGATCTACTTTCCTGGTCTTAGTGATCTACTTTCCTGGTCTTAGTGGGGACTGGAGTTCAAGGATCTACTTTCCTGGTCTTAGTGAGGACTGGAGTTCTAGGATCTATATTCCTGGTCTTAGAGAGGACTGGAGATGTAGGATCTACTTACCTGGTCTTTGTAAGGACTGGATTTCTAGGATCTACTTTCCTGGTCTTAGTGACGACTGCAGTTTTAGGATCTAATTTACTGGTCTTATTGAGGACTGGAGTTCTGGGAAATACTTTCCTGGTCTTAGTGAGTACTGGCGTTCTAGGGTCTTATTTCCTAGTCTTAGTTAGGACTTGAGTTCTAGGATCTACTCTCCTGGTCTTAGTGATCTACTTTCCTGGTCTTAGTGAGGACTGGAGTTCTAGGATCTTCTTTTGTGGTCTTAGTGAAGACTGGAGTTCTAGGATCTAAGTTTGTGGTCTTAGTGAGGATTGGATGTCTTGGATCTACTTTCTTGGTCTTAGTCTACTTTCCTGGTCCTAGTGAGGACTGGAGTTCTAGGATCTACTTTCCTGGTCTTAGTGAGGACTGGAGTTCTAGGACCTACATTCCCGGTCTTAGAGAGGACTGGAGATGTAGGATCTACTTTCCTGGTCTTAGTAAGGACTGGAGTTCTAGGATCTACATTCCTGGTCTTAGTGAGGACTGGGGTAGTAGGATCTACTTTCCTGGTCTTAGTGAGGACTGGAGGTCTAGTGATCTACTTTCCTGGTCTTAGTGAGGACTGGAGTTCTAGAATCTACTTTCAGGGTCTTAGTGAGGACTGGAGTTCTAGGATCTACTTTCCTGGTCTTAGTGATCTACTTTCCTGGTCTTAGTGGGGACTGGAGTTCAAGGATCTACTTTCCTGGTCTTAGTGAGGACTGGAGTTCTAGGATCTCTATCCCTGGTCTTAGTGAGCACTGGAGTTCTAGGATCTATATTCCTGGTCTTAGAGAGGACTGGAGATGTAGGATCTACTTTCTTTGTCTTAGAGAGGACTGGAGATGTAGGATCTACTTACCTGGTCTTAGTGAGGACTGGAGTTCTAGAATCTACTTTCCTGGTCTTAGTGAGGACTGGAGTTCTAGGATCTACATTCCCGGTCTTAGAGAGGACTGGAGATGTAGGATCTACTTTCCTGGTCTTAGTAAGGACTGGAGTTCTAGGATCTACTTTCCTGGTCTTAGTGACGACTGGAGTTCAAGGATCTACATTCCTGGTCTTAGTGAGGACTGGGGTAGTAGGATCTACTTTCCTGGTTATAGGGAGGACTGGAGTTCTAGGATCTACATTCCTGGTCTTAGAGAGGATTGGAGATGTAGGATCTACTTTCCTGGTCTTACTGAGGATTGGAGTTCTAGAATCTACTTTCCTGGTCTTAGTGACGACTGGAGTTCTAGGATCTACATTCCTGGTCGTAGTGAGGACTGGGGTAGTAGGATCTACTTTCCTGGTTATAGGGAGGACTGCAGTTCTAGGAGCTACATTCCTGGTCTTAGAGAGGACTGGAGATGTAGGATCTACTTTCCTGGTCTTACTGAGGATTGGAGTTCTAGAATCTACGTTCCTGGTCTTAGTGGGGACTGGAGTTCAAGGATCTCCTTTCCTGGTCTTAGTGAGGACTGGAGTTCTAGGATCTATATGCCTGGTCTTAGAGAGGAGTGGAGATGTAGGATCTATTTTCCTGGTCTTAGAGAGGACTGGAAATATAGGATCTACATACCTGGTCTTTGTAAGGACTGGATTTCTAGGATCTACTTTCCTGGTCTTAGTGACGACTGCAGTTCTAGGATCTACATTACTGGTCTGATTGAGGACTGGATTTCTGCAAAATACTTTCCTGGTCTTAGTGAGTACTGGCGTTCTAGGGTCTTATTTAATAGTCTTAGTTAGGACTTGAGTTCTAGGATCTACTATCCTGGTCTTAGTGATCTACTTTCCTGGTTAGGGTAGGGTTAGGGGTTAGGGTTACTTACCTGGTCTTAGTGAGGACTGGAGTTCTAGGATCTACATTCCTGGTCTTAGAGAGGACTGGAGATGTAGGATCTACTTTCCTGGTCTTAGTGAGGACTGGAGTTCTAGGATCTACTTTTGTGGTCTTAGTGAAGACTGGAGTTCTAGGATCTACTTTTGTGGTCTTAGTGAAGACTGGAGTTCTAGGATCTAAGTTTGTGGTCTTAGTGAGGATTGGATGTCTTGGATCTACTTTCTTGGTCTTAGTGAGGCCTGGAGGTCTAGTGATCTACTTTCCTGGTCTTAGTGAGGACTGGAGTTCTAGGATCTACTTTCCTGGTCTTAGTGAGGACTGGAGGTCTAGGATCTACTTTCCTGGTCTTAGTGGGGACTGGAGTTCTAGGATCTACTTTCTTGGTCTTAGTGATCTACTTTCCTGGACTTAGTGAGGACTGGAGTTCTTGGATCTACATTCCTGGTCTTAGAGAGGACTGGAGATGTAGGATCTACTTTCCTGGTCTTAGTAAGGACTGGAGTTCTAGGATCTACTTTCCTGGTCTTAGTGACGACTGGAGTTCTAGGATCTACAATCCTGGTCTTAGTGAGGACTGGGGTAGTAGGATCTACTTTCCTGGTTATACGGAGGACTGGAGTTCTAGGATCTACATTCCTGGTCTTAGAGAGGACTGGAGATGTAGAATCTACTTTCCTGGTCTTACTGAGGATTGGAGTCCTAGAATCTACTTTCCTGGTCTTAGTGAGGACTGGAGTTCTAGGATCTACTTTCCTGGTCTTAGTGATCTACTTTCCTGGTCTTAGTGGGGACTGGAGTTCAAGGATCTACTTTCCTGGTCTTAGTGAGGACTGGAGTTCTAGGATCTATATTCCTGGTCTAAGAGAGGACTGGAGATGTAGGATCTACTTACCTGGTCTTTGTAAGGACTGAAGTTCTAGGATCTATATCCCTGGTCTTAGTGAGCACTGGAGTTCTAGGATCTATATTCCTGGTCTTAGAGAGAACTGGAGATGTAGGATCTACTTTCCTAGTCTTAGAGAGGACTGGAGATGTAGGATCTACTTACCTGGTCTTAGTGAGGACTGGAGTTCTAGAATCTACTTTCCTGGTCTTAGTGAGGACTGGAGTTCTAGGATCTACATTCCTGGTCTTAGAGAGGACTGGAGATGTAGGATCTACTTTCCTGGTCTTAGTAAGGACTGGAGTTCTAGGATCTACTTTCCTGGTCTTAGTGACGACTGGAGTTCAAGGATCTACATTCCTGGTCTTAGTGAGGACTGGGGTAGTAGGATCTACTTTCCTGGTTATAGGGAGGACTGGAGTTCTAGGATCTACATTCCTGGTCTTAGAGAGGACTGGAGATGTAGGAGCTACTTTCCTGGTCTTACTGAGGATTGGAGTTCTAGAATCTACTTTCCTGGTCTTAGTGACGACTGGAGTTCTAGGATCTACATTCCTGGTCGTAGTGAGGACTGGGGTAGTAGGATCTACTTTCCTGGTTATAGGGAGGACTGGAGTTCTAGGAGCTACATTCCTGGTCTTAGTGAGGACTGGGGTAGTAGGATCTACTTTCCTGGTTATACGGAGGACTGGAGTTCTAGGATCTACATTCCTGGTCTTAGAGAGGACTGGAGATGTAGAATCTACTTTCCTGGTCTTACTGAGGATTGGAGTCCTAGAATCTACTTTCCTGGTCTTAGTGAGGACTGGAGTTCTAGGATCTACT
Source organism: Melanotaenia boesemani (assembly GCF_017639745.1). Classification (NCBI taxonomy): domain Eukaryota; kingdom Metazoa; phylum Chordata; class Actinopteri; order Atheriniformes; family Melanotaeniidae; genus Melanotaenia; species Melanotaenia boesemani. The sequence continues at coordinate 37,983,639 of NC_055689.1, read as the reverse complement.
TTCCTGGTCTTAGTGATCTACTTTCCTGGTCTTAGTGGGGACTGGAGTTCAAGGATCTCCTTTCCTGGTCTTAGTGGGGACTGGAGTTCAAGGATCTACTTTCCTGGTCTTAGTGAGGACTGGAGTTCTAGGATCTATATTCCTGGTCTTAGAGAGGACTGGAGATGTAGGATCTACTTACCTGGTCTTTGTAAGGACTGAAGTTCTAGGATCTATATTCCTGGTCTTAGTGAGCACTGGAGTTCTAGGATCTATATTCCTGGTCTTAGAGAGGACTGGAGATGTAGGATCTACTTTCCTAGTCTTAGAGAGGACTGGAGATGTAGGATCTACTTACCTGGTCTTAGTGAGGACTGGAGTTCTAGAATCTACTTTCCTGGTCTTAGTGAGGACTGGAGTTCTAGGATCTACATTCCTGGTCTTAGAGAGGACTGGAGATGTAGGATCTACTTTCCTGGTCTTAGTAAGGACTGGAGTTCTAGGATCTACTTTCCTGGTCTTAGTGACGACTGGAGTTCAAGGATCTACATTCCTGGTCTTAGTGAGGACTGGGGTAGTAGGATCTACTTTCCTGGTTATAGGGAGGACTGGAGTTCTAGGATCTACATTCCTGGTCTAAGAGAGAGGACTGGAGATGTAGGAGCTACTTTCCTGGTCTTACTGAGGATTGGAGTTCTAGAATCTACTTTCCTGGTCTTAGTGACGACTGGAGTTCTAGGATCTACATTCCTGGTCGTAGTGAGGACTGGGGTAGTAGGATCTACTTTCCTGGTTATAGGGAGGACTGGAGTTCTAGGAGCTACATTCCTGGTCTTAGAGAGGACTGGAGATGTAGGATCTACTTTCCTGGTCTTACTGAGGATTGGAGTTCTAGAATCTACTTTCCTGGTCTTAGTGATCTACTTTCCTGGTCTAAGTGGGGACTGGAGTTCAAGGATCTCCTTTCCTGGTCTTAGTGGGGACTGGAGTTCAAGGATCTACTTTCCTGGTCTTAGTGAGGACTGGAGTTCTAGGATCTATATTCCTGGTCTTAGAGAGGACTGGAGATGTAGGATCTACTTACCTGGTCTTTGTAAGGACTGAAGTTCTAGGATCTATATTCCTGGTCTTAGTGAGCACTGGAGTTCTAGGATCTACTTTCCTGGTCTTAGAGAGAACTGGAGATGTAGGATCTACTTTCCTAGTCTTAGAGAGGACTGGAGATGTAGGATCTACTTACCTGGTCTTAGTGAGGACTGGAGTTCTAGAATCTACTTTCCTGGTCTTAGTGAGGACTGGAGTTCTAGGATCTACATTCCTGGTCTTAGAGAGGACTGGAGATGTAGGATCTACTTTCCTGGTCTTAGTAAGGACTGGAGTTCTAGGATCTACTTTCCTGGTCTTAGTGACGACTGGAGTTCAAGGATCTACATTCCTGGTCTTAGTGAGGACTGGGGTAGTAGGATCTACTTTCCTGGTTATAGGGAGGACTGGAGTTCTAGGATCTACATTCCTGGTCTTAGAGAGGACTGGAGATGTAGGAGCTACTTTCCTGGTCTTACTGAGGATTGGAGTTCTAGAATCTACTTTCCTGGTCTTAGTGACGACTGGAGTTCTAGGATCTACATTCCTGGTCGTAGTGAGGACTGGGGTAGTAGGATCTACTTTCCTGGTTATAGGGAGGACTGGAGTTCTAGGAGCTACATTCCTGGTCTTAGAGAGGACTGGAGATGTAGGATCTACTTTCCTGGTCTTACTGAGGATTGGAGTTCTAGAATCTCTGTTCCTGGTCTTAGTGAGGACTGGAGTTCTAGGATCTACTTTCCTGGTCTTAGTGATCTACTTTCCTGGTCTTAGTGGGGACTGGAGTTCAAGGATCTCCTTTCCTGGTCTTAGTGAGGACTGGAGTTCTAGGATCTATATTCCTGGTCTTAGAGAGGACTGGAGATGTAGGATCTACTTTCCTGGTCTTAGAGAGGACTGGAGATATAGGATCTACATACCTGGTCTTTGTAAGGACTGGATTTCTAGGATCTACTTTCCTGGTCTTAGTGACGACTGCCGTTCTAGGATCTACATTACTGGTCTGATTGAGGACAGGAGTTCTGCGAAATACTTTCCTGGTCTTAGTGAGGACTGGAGTTCTAGGATCTACTTTTGTGGTCTTAGTGAAGACTGGAGTTCTAGGATCTAAGTTTGTGGTCTTAGTGAGGATTGGATGTCTTGGATCTACTTTCCTGGTCTTAGTGAGGACTGGAGGTCTAGTGATCTACTTTCCTGGTCTTAGTGAGGACTGGAGATCTAGGATCTACTTTCCTGGTCTTAGTGAGGACTGGAGGTCTAGGATGTACTTTCCTGGTCTTAGTGGGGACTGGAGTTCTAGGATCTACTTTCTTGGTCTTAGTGATCTACTTTCCTGGACTTAGTGAGGACTGGAGTTCTAGGATCTACATTCCTGGTCTTAGAGAGGACTGGAGATGTAGGCTCTACTTTCCTGGTCTTAGTAAGGACTGGAGTTCTAGGATCTACATTCCTGGTCTTAGTGAGGACTGGGGTAGTAGGATCTACTTTCCTGGTCATAGGGGGGACTGGAGTTCTAGGTTCTACTATCCTGGTCTTAGTGATCTACTTTCCTGGTCTTAGTGAGGACTGGAGTTCTAGGATGTACATTCCTGGTCTTAAAAAGGACTAGAGATGTAGGATCTACTTTCCTGGTCTTAGTGAGGACTGGAGTTCTAGGATCTACTTTCCTTGTCTTAGTGAGGACTAGAGTTCTAGGATCTACTTTCCTGTTCTTAATGATCTACTTTCCTGGTCTCACTGAGGATTGGCGTTCTAGGATCTACTTTCCTGGTCTTAGTAACGACTGGAGTTCAAGGATCTACTTTCCTGGTCTTAGTGAGGACTGGGGTAGTAGGATCTACTTTCCTGGTTATAGGGAGGACTGGAGTTCTAGGATCTACATTCCTGGTCTTAGAGAGGACTGGAGATGTAGGATCTACTTTCCTGGTCTTAGTAAGGACTGGAGTTCTACGATCTACATTCCTGGTCTTAGTGAGGACTGGGGTAGTAGGATCTACTTTCCTGGTTATAGGGAGGACTGGAGTTCTAGGATCTACATTCCTGGTCTTAGAGAGGACTGGAGATGTAGGATCTACTTTCCTGGTCTTACTGAGGATTGGAGTTCTAGAATCTACTTTCCTGGTCTTAGTGACGACTGGAGTTCTAGGATCTACATTCCTGGACATAGTGAGGACTGGGGTAGAAGGATCTACTTTCCTTGTTATAGGGAGGACTGGAGTTCTAAGAGCTACATTCCTGGTATTAGAGAGGACTGGAGATGTAGGATCTACTTTCCTCGTCTTACTGAGGATTGGAGTTCTAGAATGTACGTTCCTGGTCTTAGTGAGGACTGGAGTTCTAGGATCTACTTTCCTGGTCTTAGTGATCTACTTTCCTGGTCTTAGTGGGGACTGGAGTTCTAGGATCTACTTTCTTGGTCTTAGTGATCTACTTTCCTGGACTTAGTGAGGACTGGAGTTCTAGGATCTACATTCCTGGTCTTAGAGAGGACTGGAGATGTAGGATCTACTTTCCTGGTCTTAGTAAGGACTGGAGTTCTAGGATCTACTTTCCTGGTCTTAGTGAGGACTGGAGTTCTAGAATCTACTTTCCTGGTCTTAGTTAGGACTGGAGTTCTAGGATCTACTTTCCTGGTCTTAGTGATCTACTTTCCTGGTCTTAGTGGGGACTGGAGTTCAAGGATCTACTTTTGTGGTCTTAGTGAAGACTGGAGTTCTAGGATCTAAGTTTGTGGTCTTAGTGAGGATTGGATGTCTTGGATCTACTTTCCTGGTCTTAGTGAGGACTGGAGGTCTAGTGATCTACTTTCCTGGTCTTAGTGAGGACTGGAGTTCTAGGATCTACTTTCCTGGTCTTAGTGAGGACTGGAGGTCTAGGATCTACTTTCCTGGTCTTAGTGGGGACTGGAGTTCTAGGATCTACTTTCTTGGTCTTAGTGATCTGCTTTCCTGGACTTAGTGAGGACTGGAGTTCTAGGATCTACATTCCTGGTCTTAGTGACGACTGGAGTTCTAGGATCTACATTCCTGGTCTTAGTGAGGACTGGCGTAGTAGGATCTACTTTCCTGGTTATACGGAGGACTGGAGTTCTAGGATCTACATTCCTGGTCTTAGTGATCTACTTTCCTGGTCTTAGTGGGGACTGGAGTTCAAGGATCTACTTTCCTGGTCTTAGTGATCTACTTTCCTGGTCTTAGTGGGGACTGGAGTTCAAGGATCTACTTTCCTGGTCATAGTGAGGACTGGAGTTCTAGGATCTATATTCCTGGTCTTAGAGAGGACTGGAGTTCTAGGATCTACTTTCCTGGTCTTAGTGATCTACTTTCCTGGTCTTAGTGGGGACTGGAGTTCAAGGATCTACTTTCCTGGTCTTAGTGGGGACTGGAGTTCTAGGATCTATATTCCTGGTCTTAGAGAGAACTGGAGATGTAGGATCTACTTACCTGGTCTTTGTAAGGACTGGAGTTCTAGGATCTATATTCCTGGTCTTAGTGAGCACTGGAGTTCTAGGATCTATATTCCTGGTCTTAGAGAGGACTGGAGATGTAGGATCCACTTTCCTAGTCTTAGAGAGGACTGGAGATGTAGGATCTACTTACCTGGTCTTAGTGAGGACTGGAGTTCTAGAATCTACTTTCCTGGTCTTAGTGAGGACTGGAGTTCTAGGATCTACATTCCTGGTCTTAGAGAGGACTGGAGATGTAGGATCTACTTTCCTGGTCTTAGTAAGGACTGGAGTTCTAGGATCTACTTTCCTGGTCTTAGTGACGACTGGAGTTCAAGGATCTACATTCCTGGTCTTAGTGAGGACTGGGGTAGTAGGATCTACTTTCCTGGTTATAGGGAGGACTGGAGTTCTAGGATCTACATTCCTGGTCTTAGAGAGGACTAGAGATGTAGGATCTACTTTCCTGGTCTTACCGAGGATTGGAGTTCTGGAATCTACTTTCCTGGTCTTAGTGACGACTGGAGTTCTAGGATCTACATTCCTGGTCGTAATGAGGACTGGGGTAGTAGGATCTACTTTCCTGGTTATAGGGAGGACTGGAGTTCTAGGAGCTACATTCCTGGTCTTAGAGAGGACTGGAGATGTAGGATCTACGTTCCTGGTCTTACTGAGGATTGGAGTTCTAGAATCTCCGTTCCTGGTCTTAGTGAGGACTGGAGTTCTAGGATCTACTTTCCTGGTCTTAGTGATCTACTTTCCTGGTCTTAGTGGGGACTGGAGTTCAAGGATCTCCTTTCCTGGTCTTAGTGAGGACTGGAGTTCTAGGATCTATATTCCTGGTCTTAGAGAGGACTGGAGATGTAGGATCTACTTTCCTGGTCTTAGAGAGGACTGGAGATATAGGATCTACATACCTGGTCTTTGTAAGGACTGGATTTCTAGGATCTACTTTCCTGGTCTTAGTGACGACTGCCGTTCTAGGATCTACATTACTGGTCTGATTGAGGACTGGAGTTCTGCGAAATACTTTCCTGGTCTTAGTGAGGACTGGAGTTCTAGGATCTACTTTTGTGGTCTTAGTGAAGACTGGAGTTCTAGGATCTAAGTTTGTGGTCTTAGTGAGGATTGGATGTCTTAGATCTACTTTCCTGGTCTTAGTGAGGACTGGAGGTCTAGTGATCTACTTTCCTGGTCTTAGTGAGGGCTGGAGATCTAGGATCTACTTTCCTGGTCTTAGTGAGGACTGGAGGTCTAGGATCTACTTTCCTGGTCTTAGTGGGGACTGGAGTTCTAGGATCTACTTTCTTGGTCTTAGTGATCTACTTTCCTGGACTTAGTGAGGACTGGAGTTCTAGGATCTACATTCCTGGTCTTAGAGAGGACTGGAGATGTAGGCTCTACTTTCCTGGTCTTAGTAAGGACTGGAGTTCTAGGATCTACATTCCTGGTCTTAGTGAGGACTGGGGTAGTAGGATCTACTTTCCTGGTCATAGGGGGGACTGGAGTCCTAGGTTCTACTATCCTGGTCTTAGTGATCTACTTTCCTGGTCTTAGTGAGGACTGGAGTTCTAGGATGTACATTCCTGGTCTTAAAAAGGACTAGAGATGTAGGATCTACTTTCCTGGTCTTAGTGAGGACTAGAGATGTAGGATCTACTTTCCTGGTCTTAGTGAGGACTGGAGGTCTAGGATCTACTTTCCTGGTCTTAGTGGGGACTGGAGTTCTAGGATCTACTTTCTTGGTCTTAGTGATCTACTTTCCTGGACTTAGTGAGGAGTGGAGTTCTAGGATCTACATTCCTGGTGTTAGAGAGGACTGGAGATGTAGGATCTACTTTCCTGGTCTTAGTAAGGACTGGAGTTCTAGGATCTACTTTCCTGGTCTTAGTGACGACTGGAGTTCTAGGATCTACATTCCTGGTCTTAGTGAGGACTGGGGTAGTAGGATCTACTTTCCTGGTCATAGGGAGGACTGGAGTTCTAGGATCTACTATCCTGGTCTTAGTGATCTACTTTCCTGGTCTTAGTGAGGACTGGAGTTCTAGGATGTACATTCCTGGTCTTAAAAAGGACTAGAAATGTAGGATCTACTTTCCTGGTCTTAGTGAGGACTGGAGTTCTAGGATCTACATTCCTGGTCTTAGTGAGGACTGGGGTAGTAGGATCTACTTTCCTGGTCTTACTGAGGATTGGAGTTCTAGAATCTACTTTCCTGGTCTTAGTGAGACTGGAGTTCTAGGCTCTACATTCCTGGTCTTAGAGAGGACTGGAGATGTAGGATCTACTTTCCTGGTTACTGAGGATTGGAGTTCTAGAATCTACTTTCCTGGTCTTAGTGACGACTGGAGTTCTAGGATCTACATTTCTGGTCTTAGAGAGGACTGGAGATGTAGGATCTACTTTCCTGGTCTTACTGAGGATTGGAGTTCTAGAATCTACTTTCCTGGTCTTAGTGAGGACTGGAGTTCTAGGATCTACTTTCATTGTCTTATTGAGGATTGGAGTCCTAGAATCTACTTTCCTGGTCTTAGTGAGGACTGGAGTTCTAGGATCTACTTTCATTGTCTTATTGAGGATTGGAGTCCTAGAATCTACTTTCCTGGTCTTAGTGAGGACTGGAGTTCTAGGATCTACTTTCCTGGTCTTAGTGGTCTACTTTCCTGGTCTTTGTCGGGACTGGAGTTCAAGGATCTACTTTCCTGGTCTTAGAGAGGACTGGAGATGTACGATCTACTTACCTGGTCTTTGTAAGGACTGGATTTCTAGGATCTACTTTCCTGGTCTTAGTGAGGACTGCAGTTCTAGGATCTACTTTACTGGTGTTATTGAGGACTGGAGTTCTGGGAAATACTTTCCTGGTCTTAGTGAGTACTGGCGTTCTAGGGTCTTCTTTCCTAAGCTTAGTTAGGACTTGAGTTCTAGGATCTACTCTCCTGGTCTTAGTGATCTACTTTCCTGGTCTTAGTGAGGATTGGATGTCTTGGATCTACTTTCCTGGTCTTAGTGAGGACTGGAGGTCTAGGATCTACTTTCCTGGTCTTAGTGAACTACTTTCCTGGTCTTAGTGAGTACTGGCGTTCTAGGGTCTTCTTTCCTAAGCTTACTTAGGACTTGAGTTCTAGGATCTACTCTCCTGGTCTTAGTGATCTACTTTCCTGGTCTTAGTGAGGATTGGATGTCTTCGATCTACTTTCCTGGTCTTAGTGAGGAATGGAGGTCTAGGATCTACTTTCCTGGTCTTAGTGAACTACTTTCCTGGTCTTAGTGAGGACTGGAGTTCTAGGGTCTTCTTTCCTAAGCCTACTTAGGACTTGAGTTCTAGGATCTACTCTCCTGGTCTTAGTGATCTACTTTCCTGGTCTTAGTGAGGATTGGATGTCTTCGATCTACTTTCCTGGTCTTAGTGAGGAATGGAGGTCTAGGATCTACTTTCCTGGTCTTAGTGAACTACTTTCCTGGTCTTAGTGAGGACTGGAGTTCTAGGGTCTTCTTTAGGCAAGGCAAGGCAAGGCAGTTTAATTGTATAGCACATTTCAAGACATTACAGATATTTAGAATAGTAAAAGGCATCAACACATAATCACAATAAAATAATAAATTACATTAAAATTATTAAAAGCGAGACAAGTTAAAAAGTTTCCGTGCAGATTTCATGCATAGGCATGAGAAAAGAAATCTGGGTTAACCTGGATTTAAAAATGTCTACATTTGGGGAAAGTTTAATCTCCACTGGCAGTTTGTTCCATTTGTTTGCAGTATAACTGCTAAATGCTGCTTCTCCATGTTTAGTCTGGACTCTGGTCTGGACTAGTTGACCAGAGTCTTTGGATCTAAGAGCTCTGCTAGGTTTATATTCTCTGAACATATCACAGATGTATTCTGGGCCTAAACCATTCTGGGATTTGTAAACAAGCAGAAGGGTTTTAAAATCTATTCTGTGACTGACTGGAAGCCAGTGTAAAGATTTCAAAACTGGTGTGATGTGTTCAGATCTCTTAGTCCTGGTTAAAACTCTAGCAGCAGCGTTTTGGATGAGCTGCAGAGGTTTAATGCTCTTTTTAGGAAGTCCTGTTAAAAGACCATTACAGTAATCCAGGCTACTGGAGATGAATGCATGGATGAGTTTCTCTTGGTCTTTCTGGGAGACTAAACTTTTAATTCTGTTGATGTTTCTGAGCTGGTAAAAAGCTTCTTAGTGAAGCTTTGATGTGGCTGCTGAAAGTCAGGTCTGAGTCTATCAACACTCCCAGGTTACGAACTTGGTCGGTGATTTTAAGAGCCCGAGTCTCCAGGTGTTTACCAATGCTGACCCTCTTCTCTTTGCTACCAAACAGAATAATCTCAGTTTTATCTTCATTTAATTGTAGGAAATTCTCCCTCATCCAGGTGTTTATTTGCTCCAGACTCTGACACATTAAGTCTATTGGACTGCAGTTGTCTGGAGACAGAGACACATAAAGTTGTGTATCATCTGCATAACTTTGATAATTAATGCTATAGTTCTGTAATATTTTACCCAAAGGGAGCAGATACAAGTTGAACAGAAGAGGTCCAAGGACTGACCCCTGGGGCACTCCACAGGTCATGGCCACTCGCTCGGATTCATAGCTGCCGATCGTAACAAAATAACTCCGGCCTTCTAAACAGGACCTGAACCAGATAAGAACCGCTCCAGAAAGTCCAACCCAGTTTTCCAGCCTATGCAACAGGATTCTGTGATCTACAGTATCAAACCCAGCACTGAGATCCAGCAAAACCAGGACTGATACTGGACCAGAACCAGGACTGATACTGGACCAGAACCAGGACTGATACTAGACCAGAACCAGGACTGATACTTGACTAGAATCAGTATTCAACCTAATGTCATTTAACACTTTGACCAGAGCTGTTTCAGGGCTGTGATGAGGTCGGAAGCCGGACTGAAATTTATCAAGATTTCCACTTTCATTTAAAAAGTCATGAAGCTGGTGAAATACAACTATTTCAATGATCTTGGAAATAAAAGAGGTTAGAGACGGTCTATAGTTGTTCATTATAGAGGCGTCTAGAGTCCTTTTCTTTAGGAGGCTTAATAGCAGCTATCTTTAGTGACTTGGGAAAAATGCCTGATGCCAGTGAGCTGTTAACTATCAGTAGGAGACCACTTTCTACTGAGGTAAAAACTGTTTCTTGTAGGATTTTTAAATCAAACTTTTTAAATTGCGACATAACATCAGAATTATTTCCGGGTTTTAGACACAGACTAGTTTTCTTGTTGTGGAATTAATATTTTGTCTGATTGTTTTAATTTTTTGGCTAAAAAAGTTTGCAAATTGGTTGCATTTCTCAGTGGAAAGGAGCTCTGGGCTTATCTGTATAGTTACGCAGGCTTTGTTTGTACAGCTCATAGTAAATTTGAGGTTTATTTTCCGCCATTTCCGCTCAGTTTTTCTGCTTTCTCTCTTTAGGCTGGTAACCACAGTGGTGTTTCTCCATGGTGTTTTCTGTTTGCTCAAGTTGCTCTTGATTCTTATCGGTGCAACAGCATCCATTACATTCAAGATTTTCAGATTGAAATGATCCAGGAGTCCATCAACTGACTCTGCTCTGGTTGTTGGTAACATAGCTATGGCCTCCACAAACTTGGCACTTGTTCTTTCATTAATGTACCTCTTCCTAACCGAGGAGCAGGTTGGTTGGACATTCTGAGTGATCAGTAAATCAAACAAAATACAAAAATGGTCAGAAATGGCCGAGTCAGCGACCACAACAGAAGAAATATCAACACCCTGAAATAACCAGGTCCAGAATGTGACCTCGAATGTGGGTCAGTTCTTTTACATGCTGCCACAAACCAAACATCTAATATGGAAGAAAATTCCTTTACTTGTCATGTTATCTATGTGGATGTTAAAATCCCCAGTTAAGATGAAATGGTTAAAATCAGTAGAGATAACTGACAATAATTCAGAAAGTTCATCAATAAAATTTACACAGTGTCCTGGACGTCTGTAGATGATTAGAAATAGGATTTTAGGAACGCCCCTTAAAATAAAACTAAGATATATAAAAGAAGTAAAATCAGCAAATGAAATCTCTTTACACTGGAATGAATCTTTAAATAAGGCAGCTTCTCCTCCCCCTTTCCTCCCGTTTCCACATTTATTCATAAAACTAAAATGAAGGGGTTGCTGTTTCATTAAGAACTGTAGCACTTGTGTCTTCTGTTCACCATGTTTCTGTCAGAAAAAGAAAATCTAAACTGTGAGAAATGATGAAGTCATTAACTAACAGTGATTGTTGGACAGAGATCTAACATTAAGTACAGCAGCTTTATGAAGTTTACTCTGGTCTCTGTTGTATTCTGAGTTATACAAGGTATAGTTAACAGATTAGATCGATTCACCCCACAAACTGACCGTGTTCGATTCCTTATTTTACTAACACAGGAATCCTACTGGGTCCAGGCTTGATCTCAGAACAGCTGTCAGTAGTAGCAAAACTACAGCAAGGACCCTGAACGCATCATGGCATGTTATCTTTGTTGTGAATTCTGCTGCTCTGGGAACCTCCTGCACCTCCTCCCGTGCCCTGCTCGGTCAGGACAGATGATCTAAGAGGAGGATGAAGAGGGGGAGGAGGGGGAGCCCTGTATTTCTTGGTAGATGGTGGTCGCTGGGGTCCGGTCCGGGATAGAGACATCCTTTGAAGACCTTGGGTGATGTGGAGAAGAGGGTCTGGTGAGGGGGGAGAGCTGGGAGTTGATCTCTTCTCTGCTGTGTCCTTCGCTCTTATCTGTACATCATGTTTGGGTTTTTCATCCCAACAGCATGACGCAAGTGTGCACCAAGTAATCTGCATCCAGTTAGATTTGGATGGACACCATCAGGTCTGAATCGCTCCTTATAGTTCCAAAAAGGACCAGACGGCATCAGCCCCAGGCTGCTCAGGACCTGTGCAGACCAGCTCTGTGGGGTGCTCAGGTACATCTTTAACCTGAGCCTCAGCCTGGAGAAGGTCCCTGTCCTGTGGAAGACCTCCTGTGTGGTTCCGGTTCCTAAGATATCACACGCTAAGGAACCGAACCATTACAGACCCGTCGCCCTGACCTCCCACCTGATGAAGACCATGGAGAGGCTCATCCTCGGCCACCTCCGCTCCATGGTGTGCACCACGATGGACCCGCTGCAGTTTGCCTACAGGCCAAACATCGGGGTGGATGATGCTGTCATCTACCTACTGCACAGGGCGCTGGCTCACCTGGAGACCGCTGGGAGCGTCGTGAGAGTCATGTTTTTTGACTTCTCCAGTGCGTTCAACACCATCCAGCTGGCGCTGCTGCGGGGGAAGCTGGATGGAGCTGGAGTGGATGGAAAGTTAGCTGCGTGGACCATCGACTACCTCACCAACTGGCCACAGTACGTGCGTCTGCAGAACTGTGTGTCTGAGGTGGTCTCTGCAGCACGGGGGCCCCTCAGGGAACAGTGCTCTCACCGTTCCTCTTCACCCTCTACACCTCGGACTTCACCTACAACACCAGCAGCTGTCATCTCCAGAAGTTCTCTGACGACTCAGCCATTGTGGGCCGTGTGTCTGAGGGGAACGAGCTGGAGTACCGGTCAGTCATCATGGACTTTGTGGACTGGTGTGAGCGCAACCACCTGTGCTTAAACACCAGTAAGACCATGGAGATGGTGATTGACTTCCGGAGAAGGACACTACCCCACACACCGGTGAACATCCAGGGGAAGGACATTGACCTGGTGGACAGTTTCAAGTACCTGGGTGTTCACCTCAACAGTAAACTGGACTGGTCACACCACACAGACGCCCTGTACAAGAAGGGCCAGAGTCGCCTCCACCTCCTGAGGAGACTGAGGTCCTTTGGAGTATGCAGGCCTCTGCTAAGGACATTTTATGTCTCTGTGGTAGCCTCTGCTAAGGACATTTTATGTCTCTGTGGTAGCCTCTGCTGTCCTCTACGCTGTTGTCTCCTGGGGAGCGAGCAGCACTGACCGGGACAGGAAAAGACTGAACAAGCTGGTCAGGAGGGCCAGCTCTGTCCTGGGCTGCCCGCTGGACTCTGTGGAGGAGGTGGGTGAGAGGAGGATGTTGGCCAAGCTCACATCCATCATGGACAACACCTCTCACCCGCTGCACCAGACTGTGGAGGGGCTGAGCAGCTCCTTCAGCAGCAGACTGAGACACCCTCAGTGTAGGAAGGAGCTACCGCAGGTCCTTCATTCCCACTGCTGTCAGACTGTACAACTTATCTGTATAGTCATAATACTGTGTAATATTTATTTATATTTTACTGTGCAATACCCCCCATTATCAATATCATATTCTTCATATCCCACCATCACCATGTAAATATGTATATAGTCTGTGAAGTTGTTGTTATATTTTATATATATATATCTTTTATATTTATAATGGTACATATTTTTGCTTTTCTTAGACTTTTTCTTGTAAATAATTTATATTGCACCTTCTTGCTGTGATGCATGTTCACCTTATTCTGTCTTTTTGCACTTTATTCTATAACAAGAGCTGCTGTAACAAGTGAATTTCTCCACTGTGAGATAATAAAGTCTAATCTAATCTAATCTAAAAGATACTGAAGTTATCAATGAACTTTATCCCATGGGTGATACATGCGTTTGATAACCTTGTGTTCAGGACAAGAAGTCTACTGAAAAGTTCAGTTCCTTTACCCGCTGTAGGAATGGGTCCTGACATGTAAACATGGTGCTCCAACGGACACAGTCTCTCCAACAGCAGAGAAAAAGTCTTTCTTCGGGATCTCAGAGCCAATTTTCCTCCTCAGAATATCCAAAGACCCAGTGTGGACAATAATCTTCATACCATCTGGATGTGAAGACAGAATGGTCTAAACATCTCTGTCAGTTCCCTGACTGATGTATCAGAAAGTGTTAGATTTTCCGTCTTTGCCATCCTTACATGCTGTTATAGAGTCTCCAATCAGAATTGTGTCTATTTGTTTTTGTGTGGGGGCGCCAATAGCTTCTCTAGTCCTCCTGTTTGTGGAATTCTGGCCTCTCCTCCTGGTCTGGTTAGCCCTGGGCTGAGTTTTAGGGCTATTTCTTGAGTTTTTATATATCCTTGCATTACATTCATTTTAATATGAGTCAACACATCATATTTATTATGCAGTGAGACTTCAGGTGGTGGAGTGAGTGCTGGAGCTTTAAATTTCCTGCTGGATTTACCTCTGCGACGAACAACATCAGACCAGGTTCTTGCTGGGGTTGATGACTTTGGTCTGGCACCAACACTGTTCCAGTAGGTGAGATCAGTCTGATGGTCCGGTTTGGGATCTTCCCAGCTATTCCAATGTCATTTGAACACATCCAGGGAAGTGTATCAGCCAGGTCTGTAGCGGGAGGCTCCACATTCGACATTCATGGTTTATGAATAAAGCTTGATTTGATATCGGCCTGTAGCTGCTCATGAGGGACGCGCCCAGGTTTTTCTTTTTCAGGAGTGGCTTGATGACGAATGTTTTTAGGGTCTGAAAGCAGAGACGTGTTTACAACCTGGAAGATATCTAAGGCCATGCATCCTGAAACATTCCTAAAAACCCGGTTGGCAGGACGTCAAAACAGCAAGTGGTGGTTTTCAGATGGACAAGGATCTCATCCAGGTTTTTAGGACTGACTGGAGAAAAGTGTGTCCTGGTGTTCATGTCTCTGAGTGGACACAGGGACATATGTCCTGCCCTGGCATGGAAGCACTGACTGACTGCCTTGGCAAACAGTCCTGTTTCCCATCAAGAGGAAATCCATCACCGAAGTTGCTCTCACTTTCATCACTGGGAATGTGTGTGGAGCTGGTATAAGGGAAAAGACTGAAAAAGATTTTCAATCGGCTGCAGGAGATGAAGGCAGACGTCGTCCTTCAAGAAACTCATTTATCAAAATCAATAATAGCTTCTAACAGCTCAGTTTTCAGTTATTCAGCTTGTTATAATTCTAGGCAAAGAGGAGCAACAACTCTTATTAATAGGAGGTTAAAGTCTGACATTAATAACACAATCACAGATCCAGAAGGCAGATTCATAATAGTTACATTACCTACTCAAAATGTTACATGGTCCATTACAAATATATCTGGTCCAAATGTTGCTGACCCTTCTTCTTTCCCTCCGTCTCTACCTTACTCTATGGTCACTCAAGCCTGGTACACACACAATTGTTTTAATTGTGAGATTTCTTATCTGGTCGAGACCTCACACGTTAAGATAAAAAAAATCAGTTATGATCGTACTGTGTGTGGTGTGTTCTGAAAATGTAATCATGGAACAACACACACATGACGAAGCTGTCCAGTAACTGAAATACAATCTAGTCCTCCGAGCCGGACAAACGTTGAAACGTAGAAGAAGAACCATAGCAATAACCGGCAAAAGACAAAGAAGAAGAAACATAGTAACAATCGAAAAACAACACCCAGCATGGAAGGGGACATACAGGACGAGGGAATGATGGAGGTCTCGGGACCATTGTTAAGAGAAAAAGCCAGAACTGAAAAAATGAACAGACTGGACACGGCATGAACACGGGCTTTATTTACGTCCTTGCTCCCCAGTCAGCTTGCTCTCTGATTGGCTACATTCTGCACCATGTCACCACCCACGCAACCAGAATGTATGTGCTGTGTTGAAATATTAAACATGTTCACTGTTCCAAATTGTCGGCTACGACCCGTTTCGGAGCGGATTATCGGGACAAATCAGCTCATAACCACTGACTAAATGATGATTGGACAGGGAAATCTCACTCAATCGATCAGGCGCTTGCCGTCCGAGAAGAGAGGACACCTTCTTCTCTTCAGTTCACCATTCCTATTCTAGATTAGATTATTTCTTAACTAGCAGCTCACTGAAATTTGTTCACATTACAGCAGCCAAGCAGCCAGACCATCATTCTGCCGCCACCACAGGACAAGATAAAAAAAAAAGTGTAGCTACAAGTTAATTATCTCGTTTCCTCACTCAGACAGGTTGGTCCTCATTCTGGGAATATGAGGTAGGTGGGAGAAAGTGGTCCCTGATACCAGTTTTATTTGCAAGCTGGTCCAGTCTGGTCTGGAGATCCTGGTCCAGAAGAACCTCCAGATACAGCATTGTGTGAATGTTTAAACATGAAAACCATCAACATAAGTTTCTGATCTACTCTGTCCAGAAATAAAAACAGTCTCAGTCAGAAATAAAACATGAAACATTTTTATTAAAACATTTTTAAATGAAAATATAGTTATAAAACGTTTAAAACATTTTAACAGAAACTCTAAACTATAAAAATATTAAAAACTATTTTAATAAAAATGATCAACATCAGATCTTTTTTCTGCCATGAGTTCATCCTAAGGGAAGGTTTCTGATCAGCCTGCTTGGTCGTCCTGATCCAGAAGCTGCTGGTGACCCGAGCCCAGATCTCTGACCCGTTTCCTGCCAGTTCGGACTGGATCATGTGAACCTCTTGGCAGCAGTGGCATCCTTGGCGGTGAGGGGGTGAAGAGTCTTCCAGGGATCATCCATCATGGACGGACTGAAGAACTTCTCCACTGGAGGGTCCGAATGTCTGGACTGGAACCAGAACCAGGACACGTTAGTTGTGATTACTACTCAGAACCTCAAACAGTCCAAAGAACCTGGTTCTGAACCATGACCTGGACGCTCCCTCACCTCCTACCAACTGAAATCAGCAGATTCAGACTGACAACACTAGACCCTCTACCAGAAACACCAGGTCAAACAAAAGAACCACAAAACTGACTCACATCCTGGACCTAGACCAGGTCTAGGAGCAGAACCACAGAACTGTTTAGGGTCAGTTCTGGACCAGTGTCACACCAAATATTGTGACCAGCGTATTCAGTGCCTCTAGGAGGTGCTGAAGGGTTTTACCAGCTTGATTCAGCACCCAAATATCACATTTAAGCATTGAAGAGAATCCTCCACTAAAACTGCCCCCACCAAACAAGTTAAGGTTCTAGATGCTGGCGGGTAAATTCTTATTCTACACATCACATTAGGAAGGCTTTTCCTGTATTAAAAGAAGAGCAGAACACTGTGTGTATATGAAACGCTTTCCAATTAAACCCAGAAGAGGAAGGCAGTTAGACACATTAATAGAGGTGTAGTTTGAGGAAAATGTCATTCTTCTTGGTACGCATTCTTAGTCACTCCTCGGAAGATTCTAAAGGACTCCGACCAGTTTTAGAATCTCTTTTGTTTACTGGTTGTGTTCACTGGTTAACTTGTTGTGATCCTTGGTTAACTTGTTGTGTTCACTGCTTACCTTGTGTTAACTGCTTGTGTTCCCTGGTTAACTTGTTGTGTGCACTGGTTAACTTGTGTTCACTGGTTAACTTGTTGTGTTCACTGGTTAACTTGTGTTAACTGCTTCTGTTAACTGGTTGTGTTCCCTGGTTAACTGTTGTGTTCACTGGTTAACTTGTTGTGTTCCCTGGTTAACTTGTGTTTACTGCTTGTGTTCACTGCTTGTGTTTACTGGTTAACTGGCTGTGTTCACTGGTTAACTGCTTGTGTTCACTGGTTGTGTTCCCTGGTTAACTGGTTGTGTTTACTGATTAACTTGTTGTGTTCACTGCTTGTGTTCACTGGTTAACTGGTTGTGTTCCCTGGTTAACTTGTTGTGTTCACTGGTTAACTTGCTGTGTTCACAGGTTAACTTGTGTTAACTGCTTGTGTTCACTGGTTGTGTTCCCTGGTTAACTTGTTGTGTTCCCTGGTTAACTTGTTGTGTTCAACGGTTGTGTTCACTGGTTAACTTGTTGTGTTCCCTGGTTTAATTGTTGTGTTCCCTGGTTAACTTGTTGTGTTCAATGGTTGTGTTAACTTGTTGTGTTCACTAGTTAACTTGTGTTAACTGCTTGTGTTCACTGGTTAACTGCTTGTGTTCACTGGTTAACTTGTGTTAACTGCTTGTGTTCACTGGTTGTGTTCCCTGGTTAACTTGTTGTGTTCCCTGCTTAACTTGTTGTGTTAAACGGTTGTGTTCACTGATTAACTTGTTGTGTTCACTGCTTGTGCTAACTTGTTGTGTTAACTTGTTGTGTTCCTTGGTTAAGTTGTTGTGTTCAATGGTTGTGTTAACTTGTTGTGTTCACTGGTTTACTTGTGTTCACTGGTTATGTTAACTTGTTGTGTTCACTGCTTGTGCTAACTTGTTGTGTTAACTTGTTGCGTTCCTTGGTTAACTTGTTGTGTTCAATGGTTGTGTTAACTTGTTGTGTTCACTGGTTAACTTGTGTTAACTGCTTTTGTTCACTGGTTAACTTGTTGTGTTCCCTGGTTAACTTGTTGTGTTCACTGGTTAACTTGTTGTGTTCACTGCTTGTGTTAACTGGTTAACAGGTTGTCTTCACTGGTTAACTTGTTGTGTTCACTGCTTGTGTTCACTGGTTAACTGCTTGTGTTCACTGGTTGTGTTCCCTGGTTAACTTGTTGTGTTCACTGGTTAACTTGTGTTAACTGCTTGTGTTCACTGGTTGTGTTCCCTGGTTAACTTGTTGTGTTCCCTGGTTAACTTGTTGTGTTCACTGCTTGAGCTAACTTGTTGTGTTAACTTGTTGTGTTCCCTGGTTAACTGGTTGTGTTCCCTGGTTAACTTGTTGTGTTCAATGGTTGTGTTAACTTGTTAACAGGTTGTCTTCACTGGTTAACTTGTTGTGTTCACTGCTTGTGTTCACTGGTTAACTGCTTGTGTTCACTGGTTGTGTTCCCTGGTTAACTTGTTGTTTCACTGGTTAACTTGTGTTAACTGCTTGTGTTCACTGGTTGTGTTCCCTGGTTAACTTGTTGTGTTCCCTGGTTAACTTGTTGTGTTCAGTGGTTGACTTGTGTTAACTGCTTGTGTTCACTGGTTGTGTTAACTGGTTGTGTTCCCTGGTTAACTTGTTGTGTTCACTGCTTGAGCTAACTTGTTGTGTTAACTTGTTGTGTTCCCTGGTTAACTGGTTGTGTTCCCTGGTTAACTTGTTGTGTTTAATGGTTGTGTTAACTTGCTGTGTTCACTGGTTAACTTGTGTTAACTGCTTGTGTTCACTGGTTGTGTTCCCTGGTTAACTTGCTGGGTTCACTGGTTGTGTTGCCTGGTTAACTTGCTGTGTTCCCTGGTTAACTTGTTGTGTTCACTGCTTGTGCTAACCTGTTATGTTAACTGGTTGTGTTCCCTGGTTAACTTGTTGTGTTCACTGGTTAACTTGTGTTAACTGCTTGTGTTCACTAGTTGTGTTCCCTGGTTAACTTGTTGTCTTCACTGCTTGTGTTCACTGGTTAACTGGTTGTGTTCACAATGTAGATCAGTAAGACCAGGAAAGTGAATCCTAGAACTCCAGTCCTCTCAGATGCCAGGAAAGTTGATCCTAGACCTCCAGTCCTCACTAAGACCAGGAAAGTAGATCCTAGAACTCCAGTCCTCCCTAAGACCAGGAAAGAGGCTCCTAGAACTCCAGTCCCCCTTAAGACCAAGAAAGTAGATCCTAGAACTCCAGTCCTCACCAAGACCAGGAAAGTAGATCCTAGACCTCCAGTCCTCACTAAGACCAGGAAAGTAGATCCTAGAACTCCAGTCCTCACTAAGACCAGGAAAGCACATCCTAGACCTCCAGTCCTCTCTAAGACCAGGAAAGTAGATCCCAGAACTCCAGTCCTCACGCAGACCAGGAAAGTAGATCCTAGAACTCCAGTCCTCACTAAGACCATCAAAGTAGATCCTAGAACTCCAGTTCTCACTAAAACCAGGAAAGTAGATACTAGAAATCCAGTCCTCACCAAGACCAGAAATGTAGATCAATAAGACCAGGAAAGTAGATCCTAGAACTCCAGTCCTCAATAAGACCAGGAAAGTAGATCCTAGAACTCCAGTCCTCACCAAGACCAGGAAAGTAGATCCTAGACCTCCAGTCCCCACTAAGACCAGGAAAGTAGATCCTAGAACTCCAGTCCTCAATAAGACCAGGAAAGTAGATCCTAGAACTCCAGTCCTCACTAAGACCAGGAAAGTAGATCCTAGACCTCCAGTCCTATTTAAGACCAGGAAATTAGGTCCTAGAACTCCAGTCCTCACTAAGACTGGGAAAGTAGATCCTAGAACTCCAGTCCTCACTAAGACCAGGAAAGTAGATCCTAGAACTCCAGTCCTCACGAAGACCAGGAAAGCAGATCGTAGAACTCCAGTCCCCCCTAAGACCAAGAAAGTAGATTCTAGAACTCCAGTCCTCTCTAAGACCAGGAAAGTAGATCCTAGAACTCCAGTCCTCACTAAGACCAGTAAAGTAGATCCTAGAACTCCAGTCCTCACTAAGACCAGGAAAGTAGATCCTAGACCTCCATTACTCTCTAAGACCAGGAAAGTAGATCCTAGACCTCCAATTCTAAATTAGACCAGGAAAGTAGATCCTAGAACTCCAGTCTTCACTAAGACCAGGAAAGTAGATCCTAGAACTCCAGTCCTCACTAAGACCAGGAAAGTAGATCCTAGAACTCCAGTCCTCTCAGATGCCAGGAAAGTTGATCCTAGACCTCCAGTCCTCACTAAGACCAGGAAAGTAGATCCTAGAACTCCAGTCCTCCCTAAGACCAGGAAAGAGGCTCCTAGTACTCCAGTCCCCCTTAAGACCAAGAAAGTAGATCCTAGAACTCCAGTCCTCACCAAGACCAGGAAAGCAGATCCTAGACCTCCAGTCCTCACTAAGACCAGGAAAGTAGATCCTAGAACTCCAGTCCTCACTAAGACCAGGAAAGCAGATTCTAGAACTCCAGTCCTCACTAAGACCGGGAAAGTAGATCCTAGAACTCCAGTCCTCACTAAAACCAGGAAAGCAGATACTAGAACTCCAGTTCTCACTAAAACCAGGAAAGTAGATAGTAGAAATCCAGTCCTCACCAAGACCAGAAATGTAGATCAATAAGACCAGGAAAGTAGATCCTAGAACTCCAGTCCTCAATAAGACCAGGAAAGTAGATCCTAGAACTCCAGTCCTCACCAAGACCAGGACAGTAGATCCTAGACCTCCAGTCCCCACTAAGACCAGGAAAGTAGATCCTAGAACTCCAGTCCTCAATAAGACCAGGAAAGTAGATCCTAGAACTCCAGTCCTCACTAAGACCAGGAAAGTAGATCCTAGACCTCCAGTCCTATTTAACACCAGGAAATTAGGTCCTAGAACTACAGTCCTCACTAAGACTGGGAAAGTAGATCCTAGAACTCCAGTCCTCACTAAGACCAGGAAAGTAGATCCTAGAACTCCAGTCCTCACGAAGACCAGGAAAGCAGATCGTAGAACTCCAGTCCCCCCTAAGACCAAGAAAGTAGATTCTAGAACTCCAGTCCTCTCTAAGACCAGAAAAGTAGATCCTAGAACTCCAGTCCTCACTAAGACCAGTAAAGTAGATCCTAGAACTCCAGTCCTCACTAAGACCAGGAAAGTAGATCCTAGACATCCATTACTCTCTAAGACCAGGAAAGTAGATCCTAGACCTCCAATTCTAAATTAGACCAGGAAAGTAGATCCTAGAACTCCAGTCCTAACTAAGACCAGGAAAGTAGATCCTAGAACTCCAGTCCTCACTAAGACCAGGAAAGTAGATCGTAGAACTCCAGTCCTCACGAAGACCAGGAAAGCAGATCGTAGAACTCCAGTCCCCCCTAAGACAAAGAAAGTAGATTCTAGAACTCCAGTCCTCTCTAAGACCAGCAATGTAGATCCTAGACCTCCAGTCCTCACTTAGACCAGGAAAGTAGATCCTAGAACTCCAGTCCTCACTAAGACCAGGAAAGTAGATCCTAGAACTCCAGTCCTCACTAAGACCAGGAAAGTAGATCCTAGAACTCCAGTCCTCACTAAGACGAGGAAAGTAGATCCTAGAACTCCAGTCCTCTCAGATGCCAGGAAAGTTGATCCTAGACCTCCAGTCCTCACTAAGACCAGGAAAGTAGATCCTAGAACTCCAGTCCTCCCTAAGACCAGGAAAGAGGCTCCTAGTACTCCAGTCCCCCTTAAGACCAAGAAAGTAGATCCTAGAACTCCAGTCCTCACCAAGACCAGGAAAGCAGATCCTAGACCTCCAGTCCTCACTAAGACCAGGAAAGTAGATCCTAGAACTCCAGTCCTCACTAAGACCAGGAAAGTAGATCCTAGAACTCCAGTCCTCACCAAGACCAGGAAAGTAGATCCTAGAACTCCAGTCCTCACTAAGACCAGGAAAGTAGATCCTAGAACTCCAGTCCTCACTAAGACCAGGAAAGTAGATCCTAGAACTCCAGTCCTCTCTAAGACCAGGAAAGTAGATCCTAGAACTCCAGTCCTCACTAAAACCAGGAAAGCAGATGCTAGAACTCCAGTCCTCTCTAAGACCAGGAAAGTAGGTCCTAGAAGTCCAGTCCTCACTAAAACCAGGAAAGTAGATCCTAGACCTCCAGTCCTCTCTAAGACCGGGAAAGTAGATCCTAGAACTCCAGTCCTTACTAAGACCAGGAAAGTAGATCCTACATCTCCAGTCCTCTCTAAGACCAGGAATGTAGATCCTAGAACTCCAGTCCTCACTAAGACCAGGAAAGCAGATGCTAGAACTCAAGTCCTCTCTAAGACCAGGAAAGTAGGTCCTAGAAGTCCAGTCCTCACTAAGACCAGGAACGTAGATCCTAGAACTCCAGTCCTCACTAAGACCAGGAAAGTAGATCCTAGAACTCCAGTCCCCCCTAAGACCAAGAAAGTAGATCCTAGAACTCCAGTCCTCACTAAGAACAGGAAAGTATATCCAAGAACTCCAGTCCTCACTAAGACCAGGAAAGTAGATCCTAGAAGTCCAGTCCTTACTAAGACCAGGAAAGTAGATCACTAAGACCATGAAAGTAGATCCTAGAATTCCCGTCCTCACTAAGACCAGGAAAGAACATCACTAAGACCAGGAAAGTAGATCCTAGCACTCCAGTCCTCACTAAGACCAGGAAAGCAGATCCTAGAACTCCAGTCCTCAGTAAGACCAGGAAAGTAGATCCTACATCTCCAGTCCTCTCTAAGACCAGGAATGTAGAGCCTAGAACTCCAGTCCTCACTAAGACTGGGAAAGTAGATCCTAGAACTCCAGTCCTCACTAAGACCAGGAAAGTAGATCCTAGAACTCCAGTCCTCACGAAGACCAGGAAAGCAGATCGTACAACTCCAGTCCCCCCTAAGACAAAGAAAGTAGATTCTAGAACTCCAGTCCTCTCTAAGACCAGGAAAGTAGATCCTAGAACTCCAGTCCTCACTAAGACCAGTAAAGTAGATCCTAGAACTCCAGTCCTCACTAAGACCAGGAAAGTAGATCCTAGACCTCCATTACTCTCTAAGACCAGGAAAGTAGATCCTAGACCTCCAATTCTAAATTAGACCAGGAAAGTAGATCCTAGAACTCCAGTCCTCACTAAGACCAGGAAAGTAGATCCTAGAACTCCAGTCCTCACTAAGACCAGGAAAGTTGATCCTAGAACTCTAGTCCTCTCTAAGACCAGAAAAGTAGATCCTAGAACTCCAGTCCTCACTAAGACCAGTAAGGTAGATCCTAGAACTCCAGTCCTCTCTAAGACCAGGAAAGTAGATCCTAGACTCCATTACTCTCTAAGACCAGCAATGTAGATCCTAGACCTCCAGTTTTCACTTAGACCAGGAAAGTAGATCCTAGAACTCCAGTCTTCACTAAGACCAGGAAAGTTGATCCTAGACCTCCAGTCCTCACTAAGACCAGGAAAGTAGATCCTAGAACTCCAGTCCTCCCTAAGACCAGGAAAGAGGCTCCTAGTACTCCAGTCCCCCTTAAGACCAAGAAAGTAGATCCTAGAACTCCAGTCCTCACCAAGACCAGGAAAGCAGATCCAAGACCTCCAGACCTCACTAAGACCAGGAAAGTAGATCCTAGAACTCCAGTCCTCACTAAGACCAGGAAAGTTGATCCTAGAACTCTAGTCCTCACTTAGACCAGGAAAGTAGATCCTAGAACTCCAGTCTTCACTAAGACCAGGAAAGTAGATCCTAGAACTCCAGTCCTCACTAAGACCAGGAAAGTAGATCCTAGAACTCCAGTCCTCACTAAGACCAGTAAAGTAGATCCTAGAACTCCAGTCCTCACTAAGACCAGGAAAGAAGATCCTAGAACTCCAGTCCTCACTAAGACCAGGAAAGTTGATCAGTAAGACCAGAAAAATAGATCCTAGAACTGCAGTCCTCTCTAAGACCAGGAAAGTAGATCCTACACCTCCAGTACTCTCTAAGACAAGGAAAGTAGATCCTAGAACTCCAGTCCTCACGAAGACCAGGAAAGTAGATCCAAGACCTCCAGTCCTCACTAAGACCAGGAAAGTAGATCCTAGAACTCCAGTCCTCACCAAGACCAGAAATGTAGATCAGTAAGACCAGGAAAGTAGATCCTAGAACTCCAGTCCTCACTAAGTCCAGGAAAGTAGATCCTAGAACTCCAGTCCTCACTAAGACCAGGAAAGTAGATTCTAGACCTCCAGTCCTCACCAAGACCAGAAATGTAGATCAGTAAGACCAGGAAAGTAGATCCTAGAACTCCAGCCCTCACTAAGTCCAGGAAAGCAGATGCTAGAACTCCAGTCCTCTCTAAGACCAGGAAAGTAGGTCCTAGAAGTCCAGTCCTCACTAAGCCCAGGAAAGTAGATTCTAGACCTCCAGTCCTCTCTAAGACCGGGAAAGTAGATCCTAGAACTCCAGTTCTCACTAAAACCAGGAAAGCAGATGCTAGAACTCCAGTCCTCTCTAAGACCAGGAAAGTAGATCCTAGACCTCCAGTCCTCACTTAGACCAGGAAAGTAGATCCTAGAACTCCAGTCCTCACTAAGACCAGGAAAGTAGATCCTAGAACTCCAGTCCTCACTAAGACCAGGAAAGTTGATCCTAGAACTCTAGTCCTCTCTAAGACCAGAAAAGTAGATCCTAGAACTCCAGTCCTCACTAAGACCAGTAACGTAGATCCTAGAACTCCAGTCCTCTCTAAGACCAGGAAAGTAGATCCTAGACTCTATTACTCTCTAAGACCAGCAATGTAGATCCTAGACCTCCAGTTTTCACTTAGACCAGGAAAGTAGATCCTAGAACTCCAGTCTTCACTAAGACCAGGAAAGTAGATCCTAGAACTCCAGTCCTCACTAAGACCAGGAAAGTAGATCCTAGAACTCCAGTCCTCTCAGATGCCAGGAAAGTTGATCCTAGACCTACAGTCCTCACTAAGACCAGGAAAGTAGATCCTAGAACTCCAGTCCTCTCTAAGACCAGGAAAGAGGCTCCTAGTACTCCAGTCCCCCTTAAGACCAAGAAAGTAGATCCTAGAACTCCAGTCCTCACCAAGACCAGGAAAGTAGATCCTAGAACTCCAGTCCTCACTAAGACCAGGAAAGTTGATCCTAGAACTCTAGTCCTCACTTAGACCAGGAAAGTAGATCCTAGAACTCCAGTCTTCACTAAGACCAGGAAAGTAGATCCTAGAACTCCAGTCCTCACTAAGACCAGGAAAGTAGATCCTAGAACTCCAGTCCTCACTAAGACCAGTAAAGTAGATCCTAGAACTCCAGTCCTCACTAAGACCAGGAAAGTAGATCCTAGAACTCCAGTCCTCACTAAGACCAGTAAAGTAGATCAGTAAGACCAGAAAAATAGATCCTAGAACTGCAGTCCTCTCTAAGACCAGGAAAGTAGATCCTACACCTCCAGTACTGTCTAAGACAAGGAAAGTAGATCCTAGAACTCCAGTCCTCACGAAGACCAGGAAAGTAGATCCAAGACCTCCAGTCCTCACTAAGACCAAGAAAGTAGATCCTAGAACTCCAGTCCTCACCAAGACCAGAAATGTAGATCAGTAAGACCAGGAAAGTAGATCCTAGAACTCCAGTCCTCACTAAGTCCAGGAAAGTAGATCCTAGAACTCCAGTCCTCACTAAGACCAGGAAAGTAGATTCTAGACCTCCAGTCCTCACCAAGACCAGAAATGTAGATCAGTAAGACCAGGAAAGTAGATCCTAGAACTCCAGCCCTCACTAAGTCCAGGAAATCAGATGCTAGAACTCCAGTCCTCTCTAAGACCAGGAAAGTAGGTCCTAGAAGTCCAGTCCTCACTAAGCCCAGGAAAGTAGATTCTAGACCTCCAGTCCTCACTAAAACCAGGAAAGCAGATGCTAGAACTCCAGTCCTCTCTAAGACCAGGAAAGTAGGTCCTAGAAGTCCAGTCCTCACTAAGCCCAGGAAAGTAGATCCTAGACCTCCAGTCCTCACTTAGACCAGGAAAGTAGATCCTAGAACTCCAGTCTTCACTAAGACCAGGAAAGTAGATCCTAGAACTCCAGTCCTCACTAAGACCAGGAAAGTAGATCCTAGAACTCCAGTCCTCACTAAGACCAGTAAAGTAGATCCTAGAACTCCAGTCCTCACTAAGACCAGGAAAGTAGATCCTAGAACTCCAGTCCTCACTAAGACCAGTAAAGTAGATCAGTAAGACCAGAAAAATAGATCCTAGAACTGCAGTCCTCTCTAAGACCAGGAAAGTAGATCCTACACCTCCAGTACTCTCTAAGACAAGGAAAGTAGATCCTAGAACTCCAGTCCTCACGAAGACCAGGAAAGTAGATCCAAGACCTCCAGTCCTCACTAAGACCAGGAAAGTAGATCCTAGAACTCCAGTCCTCACCAAGACCAGAAATGTAGATCAGTAAGACCAGGAAAGTAGATCCTAGAACTCCAGCCCTCACTAAGTCCAGGAAAGTAGATCCTAGAACTCCAGTCCTCTCTAAGACCGGGAAAGTAGATCCTAGAACTCCAGTCCTCACTAAAACCAGGAAAGCAGATGCTAGAACTCCAGTCCTCTCTAAGACCAGGAAAGTAGGTCCTAGAAGTCCAGTCCTCACTAAGCCCAGGAAAGTAGATCCTAGACCTCCAGTCCTCTCTAAGACCGGGAAAGTAGATCCTAGAACTCCAGTCCTTACTAAAACCAGGAAAGCAGATGCTAGAACTCCAGTCCTCTCTAAGACCAGGAAAGTAGATCCTAGAAGTCCAGTCCTCACTAAGACCAGGAACGTAGATCCTAGAACTCCAGTCCTCACTAAGACCAGGAAAGTAGATCCTAGAACTCCAGTCCCCCTTAAGACCAAGAAAGTAGATCCTAGAACTCCAGTCCTCACTAAGAACAGGAAAGTATATCCAAGAACTCCAGTCCTTACTAAGACCAGGAAAGTAGATCCTAGAAGTCCAGTCCTTACTAAGACCAGGAAAGTAGATCACTAAGACCATGAAAGTAGATCCTAGAATTCCAGTCCTCACTAAGACCAGGAAAGAACATCACTAAGACCAGGAAAGTAGATCCTAGAACTCCAGTCCTCACTAAGACCAGGAAAGCAGATCCTAGAACTCCAGTCCTCAGATCTTTACACTGGCTTCCTGCTGTTAGTTTACAAAGACCAGAATAGTTAAGGACCAGAATCCATTTAGGATCTTCTGGTTGGTTATGAACCAGATCCCTCAGGTCATCAGGGTCAGGTCTACTTTATGTTCCCAGAGTCAGAACTAAACATGGAGAGGCAGCGTTCAGCTTTTATGCTCCTCACATGTGGCACAAACTCCCAGAAACCTGCAGGTCTGCTGACTCAGCAGTTTTACATCAGAGTTAAAACTTTTCTGTTTGCTGCATTTTATCAGAACAGCTGTTAATTCCCCACACTGGAACTTTATTTCTGGCTTTTTTTTTTTCTTTTTCTTTTAAAGTCCATTTTTAATGCTCTTGTTACTGCTGTGATGCTTTTTATGTTTTATGCAAAGCACTTCGAAATGCCTTTTACAAGAATTGTGATGTACATATAAACCTGATTTTCCTAATATATGTGTGTGTGTGTGTGTGTTTGTGTGTGTGTATTTGGTTGATATCATGTGTTTTTCTGCTTCCTGCAATTCTACTGTTTGTCAAGGCTGAATCATCCAACGGGCCCACATGAGCAGTTTCGAGAAAGAAAAAAAAAGGCTTTAAGTTTAGACATGGGAGCCGATACCCAAGAATCACATCGATTTTTAACCTTAACAGAATTATTTGATTAGTGGGGTGGAAACCATGGTAACCTGCCCTGCAGCCCCACCCCCTGTCCACCATCTTTAAATTAACCAGTGTTGAACTGGCTGAACTCGTAGCTTTGAATGAGCAAGAATAAAAGAATTGGTTGTTTTAAACGGAAGTCAAAGCGAGGAAAGGAGAGGGAGGCGTGTTTATTAAGAAGTTTACCTTCTACAGACACATTCTTCGTCAAATCGAGGGAGGAAAATGAGGATGAATAAATAAGGAAGACGTGGAAGCTGCAGCTACGAGTTGCAGGGGATTATCAGGTCTGTGGACAGTCGATGAAAATGCTCGCGTTGTTCTCATTGATCCTGGAGCTGCTGCCTTTCACAACAAAGGAAGCAAATATCCTGCTTCAACCCGTGATGGGGCTCGGGTGGTAAAGCGTGCTCCCTAACAAATGATCTAATGTGCTGTCATCTTCCAAATGAGGACAAAGCCTCTCAAGACTGGATCACCGGTTCACCATCTACAGCCAAGTTGGCTGGTACATGAAAAAATCCGCCAGCCAAACAAATTTTTTACCGGCCAAATTATTAAATTATTGTACACACACACACACACACCTCTACACACGTTATTTTCTATAATACTATGTTGTGTTGTATCCAAACTGAAACTGAAGCTCACAGCAACATTAAACAAAGGCAACAAGAAAAATGGTTTTATTTGATAAACAGTTAATGTCTGAATTCATGAACTAAAACCTGATCAGACTCGTCCCTCTCTGCTCTTCGTCTGGCCTCCTAACTGTCCTCGTACCCCAGCATTACAGCCTTGGTGGGATCAGACGCCCTGATTCTTGCTTTTTATTTTATTGTTTAAAAAATAAACTTAACAAAAATTTATAATAAATCAATTTTAAGCTTATTGATCTGATTAGTGACAAATCAGTAATATTGAATATAAATAGCTTATCAATAATCATAAAAGCTGATTTATTTTAATAATGAACTTAATAACTGATCAATACAATAATAAAAAGTTAATCGGTTGACAGCTGTTCGTAGTCTCGCGGAGTCACGTCCCGTCATGCAGCTGTCGCCACCCTTCAGGTTGTTAAGCTAAGCCAAGCTAACAGGCTAACATCACGTCCAACAGAGTGCTGCTGTGCTGACAGCACGGCGCGCGCAGGCGCGTCACCGCCTACAGTCGACACGTGCAGGCGCGTCACCGCCTACAGCGCAGGCGCGTCACCGTCTACAGTCGACGCGTAGGCGCGTCACCGTCTACAGTCGACGCATGCAGGCGCGTCACCGTCTACAGCGCAGGCGCGTCACCGTCTACAGTCGACACGTGCAGGCGCGTCACCGTCTACAGTCGGCGCGCAGGCGCGTCACCGCCTACAGCGCAGGCGCGTCACCGTCTACAGTTGACGCGTGCAGGCGCGTCACAACCTACAGCGCAGGCGCGTCACCGTCTACAGTCGACGCGTGCAGGTGCGTCACCGTCTACAGTCGACGCGTGCAGGCGCGTCACAACCTACAGCGCAGGCGCGTCACCGTCTACAGTCGACGCGTGCAGGTGCGTCACCGTCTACAGTCGACGCGTGCAGGCGCGTCACAACCTACAGCGCAGGCGCGTCACCGTCTACAGTCGACGCGTGCAGGCGCGTCACCGTCTACAGTCGGCGCGCAGGCGCGTCACCGCCTACAGCGCAGGCGCGTCACCGTCTACAGTCGACGTGTGCAGGCGCATCACAACCTACAGCGCAGGCGCGTCACCGTCTACAGTCGACGTGTGCAGGCGCATCACAACCTACAGCGCAGGCGCGTCACCGTCTACAGTCGACGTGTGCAGGCGCATCACAACCTACAGCGCAGGCGCGTCACCGCCTACAGTCGACGTGTGCAGGCGCGTCACAACCTACAGCGCAGGCGCGTCACCGCCTACAGTCGACGTGTGCAGGCGCGTCACAACCTACAGCGCAGGCGCGTCACCGCCTACAGTCGACGTGTGCAGGCGCATCACAACCTACAGCGCAGGCGCGTCACCGCCTACAGTCGACGTGTGCAGGCGCATCACAACCTACAGCGCAGGCGCGTCACCGCCTACAGTCGACGTGTGCAGGCGCATCACAACCTACAGCGCAGGCGCGTCACCGTCTACAGTCGACGTGTGCAGGCGCATCACAACCTACAGCGCAGGCGCGTCACCGCCTACAGTCGACGTGTGCAGGCGCATCACAACCTACAGCGCAGGCGCGTCACCGTCTACAGTCGGCGCACGTAGGCGTGTTACATGAGAAGCGAGCGGAACCGGGCCGTGAAGCAGACAGAAGGCGCCGCTTTATCCAAACTGAACTTTCTGGTTTGGCTGGAAGCTGCTGGTCTATCCTCCAGTTCACCGAGTTTTCTTTAGGAAAGCTGGCCGGCTGCTGCTAATAATCTCCACGTATTTACCTGCTTCATTAGCCTGAGCTAAACGGTGAACAGAACTGAAACAGTGCAGAGCGTTCTCGTGTCATGTGTGAGTGTTTGCGTCAGTATGTGTGTGTACGTGCACGTCATTCATACATGCAGACAGCAGAGCAACATGAAGAAGAAATCCACCAAAAGAAAGACTGAAAAACACGACTGGTTCGGTACAAACATTTACTCGCATTTGGTGCCTGGCGAGTGTTAATTTCGACCCTGTATACAGGTAACATTTCTTACCTCGCATGTTATTTGCATGAAAGAAAAACTATTCCTGAAGGCGTGCCATGCAAAGCCAAATTAGAAACAGCCATTGAGAACATAACATCTGATCCTGGAGAAAAAAGGGACTAATGAGGCATCAGTCCCGGTTTGGTTGGGTGTCTTAAGCAGACTCAAAGCAACAAGTGAAGCGCTACCAAAGGCCGACATTCATCTTAGGACTCGTCCGTTCGACTCACTGAAATCATTTCTGTTATCAATTCAAGACCAATTTGACCATTTTGAAAAATCTGTGAAGCATGTTTCCAGCGTGTGCCGGTCATATGGAGAGGAACCGGACCAAGAACGGCTTTTTCTGCTGAATCTACAGAGCAGGAAGTAGCACTTAACCAGCTACTGCTTGGACCATAACCCAGCAGGAGAAATCCTGCAGGCCGGCGGCTTCGTACAGCAGGATACGTCTCCGCCGTCCTTCCCGGATCTGTTTGCAACCCTTCACATTTTTTTGATTCTGCCGGTTACAAACTGTGAAGGAAAACGTTCCTGTTCACAGAAGAATTAAAAACGAGCTGAGAACAGCTCAAAGCCAGCAGCTCGGATGGCCACGCAGTCTCAGCTTGTCAGGAACCTGAAGTTTGACGACGGTTACTGAGTTTGCTAAAAGGCAGGAAAAAGCCTTTGTGAGCTGGAGAGATGATCTTCAGACGGGAGGAAGATGACGAAATATGTGTGCGAGATGAGAAACAAGAGTAAGAAACTGTAAAGACGACATCTTCAGAAAGACAAAAACAGAAAGAGACAGTGAAGAGCGGAAATAATCACATAGAGACAGAGAGACAGACAGGTGAGGACAGAGGACTGAGACATCAGCAGGTGTCTGAAATGATGGGTTTCACCTGGATGTGCAGCGTGTTGTTACATTACTGACTGGAATGTTAGAAATGAGCTCTTACGTTGTGTCATGGACAGTTTCGCTGTTTCTCCCCTGAGGGACTAATTAAGGTTTTTCTTGTTCTGAAAAGTCGCGGACGCGGAGCGTGGCATAAGACCGGGTCCATGTAGACCCTGCTGGTGGAGGACTCTCTTCTTCGATGCTTAACGGGACGAAGCTGTAAAAAGCCCGGGCTGGTTTTTACTCCCAAACTGTCTCTGTTGGCTTTTAAATCTTCTGTT
Organism: Melanotaenia boesemani; assembly: GCF_017639745.1. NCBI lineage: Eukaryota > Metazoa > Chordata > Actinopteri > Atheriniformes > Melanotaeniidae > Melanotaenia > Melanotaenia boesemani. Next base: position 37,952,189 of record NC_055689.1, on the reverse strand, counting down.
ATGTTTTAGTCTTTAAAGTTGTGGCTTCTTCTGTCCCTTTAACTGGTTTTGGTGGGTTTAGGCTGTACCGGCCCAGCCTGGTGGACTCTGTTAAATCTGCTGGATAAATAAACTGGACTGAACATTTATGTACCTGGAAGTTGGGAGATGAGGACGGACTGAAGGACGGAAGCTGCCTGGACACGCCCCCTCTTCGCCGCATCTGACCCGCGAAGTCTCGCGACCCACTGCCGAATCCGCCCGGGGACCTGTTACCGAATCCTCGGTTTGAACTCGGGGAGAAGACCGGAGGACCCGGTGCATAAGGCTGCCCGCCCCGAGGAGAGCCTCCGCGGTGTCCGGAATCAATGAACGGGGACCGCGGCCCGGGGAAAGGCCAGCAGGGAGACGGTGATGGAAACCTTCCAGGCGGCCGCGGAGCTCCGGGACTCCGCTGAGATCTGACTGGAGGACGCTGCATTGAACGGGCGAAGGAACAGAAGAACGGAACAGAGAAATAAACTAATCACTTCGTCAGACAGGAGCAAGGCAACCGGAACCAGACAAAGGAAGCAGGCTTTAACCCTTTAGCTCAGTAACGCTGACCGCCTTTAGCACCCCCTAACGGCTGGGAGTGGAACTGACCAGAGACCGGTCGGCCCATGCGGTCAGAATAAAAGCTTATAATATTTCATCCTCCATAATAACGTGGCTCCAGATGACTGGTTAGTTGCCCCTTTTCTTACATCAGCTATCATCTCAGCCAGGATTTCATGGAGCATAATTCCTTCATTGACATCTGGAGGGATAGAAACCCTGATAGGATAATTTTCCTGGTTCAAACCCAGTGAGAACTTCAAGTCGGAAACCGACTTCTGGCTAATTTTCCCAGAAATCTCTCATTTGGTAACAGATGCCATGATGTCAGGTGCCCTCCTAACTCATCACTGTGCAGTCCATGAGATGCTTCCACCAGATAAAAACTGTGTCCAGAGGTTTCCCCATGGAGACCCTTTGCACCACGAACTTTGCCTGCTCAACGCTTAAACATGTTCATAAACATGTTCATAAACATGTATATAAACATGGATGTAAACATCTACATAACCATGTATGTAAACATGTATATAAATATGTTCATAAACATGTATATAAACGTAAACATCTACATAAACATGTATATAAATATGTATATAAACATGTTCATAAACATGTATATAAACATGTTCATAAACATGGTCCAGTCTGAGTCCATCACTAGACCCAGATCTCTGGTCTGGTTGGTGGTTTTTCGGTCTGAGTCCATCACTAGACCCAGATTTCTGTCTGGTTGGTGGTTTTTAGGTCTGAGTCCATCACTAGACCCAGATTTCTGGTCTGGTTGGTGGTTTTTCGGTCTGAGTCCATCACTAGACCCAGTTTTCTGGTCTGGTTGGTGGGTTTTAGGTGTATAGACTGAAGCTCTGTGGTGACCTTTAATCGTTTCTCTTTGGCTCCAAAAACCATCACCTTAATTTAGCTTTTGTTTAACTGAAGAAAGTTCAGACACATCCAGTCATTAATCTCCTCAATACATTTACCAAGAGCCTGTACGGGGCCTCGGTCTCCTGGTGACATTGTAATATATACCTGTGTGTCATCTGCGTAGCTATGGTAACTAATGTTGTTCTTTATAACCTGTGCCAGTGGGAGCATGTAGATGTTAAACAGAAGAGGCCCCAGGATGGAACCTGGGTGGAACTCCACATTTAATTCTTGTCTGTTCAGATGTAAAGTTACCTACTGACACAAAGTACTTCCTGTTGTCTAAATAAGATTTAAACCAGAGTAGTGTAGCACCAGAGAGGCCACCCAGTTCTCCAGTCGGGAGTAATATATTGTGGTCGACTGTGTCAAATGCAGCACTGAGGTCCAGTAAGACTTAGACTGACATTTTTCCATCGTCTGTATTCAAACTTATGTCATTAATGACTTTGGGCAGAGCATCTCGGTGCTGTGGTGCCGTTTAAAACCTGACTGGAAGACATCGTAGCAGTTGTTCATGTTAAAAAGTCGCTTAGTTGATGAAAAACGACTTTTTATGATCTTACTGAGAAAAGGAAGATATGAGATTGTCTGTAGTTGTTCATCTCTGTCTAGATTTTCTCTTTTTAGCAGAGGTTTGATTACAGCTGCTTTTAGAAGCTCATGGAAGACACCCAGGATCCCATCCAGCCCCCAGGCACCAACCCCCACCAACCTCTGAAGGAGCAGCCCAAGTGGGTCAGAGGGCAGGAAGCCCCCAACAAACAACCATACACACCTCCACCTCATCCATTTTGTCCATCCATACCCACATCCAGATACATTTACCCTTACTGTTCAAAACAGACGCCCAAAAAGACACACGCATTTACAAGGTCCCCCAGTGATCACATGCCATTTAAGTGATGGTATGTGTGTTTTTTAGTGTCATTATATTCATGTAAAGATGACTAAGTGTGATTAAAACTAAGGAGCAAGCCATCCCAGGGTGCACGAGAAGCAGCCACTGAGGCCCCTTCCACACCCTTCCCACCCCACGCAAAACACACTGGAAATGTTCTGGATCCTTTGTTTGTTTTTAACATATTAAAACATATTTTTTAGGGCCAATAATAATAAACGCTTAACACTGATATAAAATGTTCGTTTGTGATTCGTCTGATGTGCAACATTTAGTTTTACAGAAAGCTGGACAAATAATTCACTTTACAGAGAGAAATGTTGCAGTGTGTTTTAGAAGAATGTAACTGTGTTTGGATGATAGCCATCGACATTTTCATCATCCAGCTTCTCCCTTGTTTTAATCCAGTATTCAATAAAGTTTGTTGTAAAAATTTGAAAAAATGTTTGTGTGTCTTTTGTGACCGAAAACCTGAAGTTTGTGCCGTAAAATCAGTTTATGGCTCAACAGTTTACTTGTCAGCTCTTTAATAACAGAAAAGTCGCTGCAACGTTAGCTACTTTTTCCTTATCCTTAAACAGCAATTCAGTTTTTACTGGTTCTCAAAAGATTTAAAGGTAAGTAAAATGTGGTACCACTCAGTTTATACAATACAGACTTCATAGAGCTACTTTATTATTATTTAGATGCAGTAACTTGGCATGATGCAAAAAAGGTTCATCTCATGAACGCAGGGACAAACCAAATAGATTTTCTTGGGGATTCACATATTTTTAGTATAATACACCCAGATGAGTGAAAATTGTCAAAATGTGTAACTTGGGACGTTTCATTCTTTCATTTGACTGCACTAGATTCTTAACAGATTAATGAGAATACTTAAATTTGTTGATGGCATAAACACGACAGAATTATGTCAATAAATTCAAAACCATTCAAGTTTATTTAAGCCTTACCTGCAACCAAATCAAGCCTCTTACATGTTATATGAAATTTAAATCAATGTTTAATATTTCATAGTATTTACTGTAGTTTACTATAACTCATACAAGCGTATGACGTCAATATTATTTAATTTCCTCTACTGAGGGATAAATAAAGTCCTCAATAACGTTGGTTGCAAATTAGTAAAAATATTAAAAGTGATTAAACTAACTACACATCTCTCCTTCAAGTAGAAAACAGCCAGCAGTAGACAGAAATTCCCTTCTGGAAGTTCTCTGCTCACCAAAAGAGGCCAAACTCCTGGAAAAGGTCAGCATGGCCACTCCTAGAGTCTGGACAGAGCTGAGTGAGCAGCCAGGAAACAGGATCTCTGCAGAGGCGTGTATACCATCGTCAAATTAAACCAGTACGATGTCTGGTCAGCTTTAGGTTCAGTATTCAGACCAAGCATCCAGAAAGCAGTGACATCCGAGTCAGGTTTTCTCCTGGACTAAAAGATGATTCGGATTTCCAGCTTGAAGTTTTGACAAATGGATGCAGTTTATTCCTGAAGATGTGGAATATAAAGACAAGTTCTTCAACTAAACAAAGGGACTACAAAATTATGAAGCCTTGCATCTGGACTCATTATAAATGAGCATATTTGGGAAGAAGTTAAAAGCCCATGCACATTTGTATTTAGGAGAGCCGATTCTATATTCTATATCTATAAAAGGCTGATGCAAAGACTGTGTCAGCCATTTTGATGTTAAATGTGAGGAAGAATCTGCACTAAGCAGCCCGATGGGCCTAAAGTGCAAAATAAAAAACACTGATGAATCCAAGCACACAGGTCAGTCCGAGCGCTTCATGTCTGGACACTGGTGTGTGCAGGTAGCCACAGAGTGTGTGAGGGCAGGAAGGAAGCCATGTATGGTGGCATCACAGGCAAACACGCTGATGGATTTTGGAGATCCTGAGTCAAGCCATCTACCCAGTTTGGCTACGCTGCAGAAAGCAAAACAAGAGAGAAATGGAGACTTCAGGTGAGCGTTTCAAGATGGCGACATAGATCTAGATTGCTCCTGGTCAATTCAATGCAAAGCCCCACTAAACTACAATCACAAGAAAGGAATATGACTTAGAATGAGTGGGGCAAGAAGCAAGAAAACTGTGAGGGAAGTAAAAAAACAGGAAAACAAAACTGAACTCGAAATGAAGAGAAAAGAAACATCGAACGACAACACCGCTAGCATGGAGGGGACAGAGCCAGTTGATGAAGAGGGAGCTTTTACGATGGCCATGGCCATTCGAAATTTAAGCAAGGACATTCAAAGCATGTAAATGGAACTGAAACGAGATTTAATGGACCTCAAGGATGACTTTAAGAACGACATTAAACAAGAGTTTAACAACGTCAGAGCGGAGATAAACCAAAAGCTACAAAGTGTTATCAGCGATGTCCGTAACCACAGTGCAAGACTGAATGAGATAGAGCAGCGAGTGGAAGAAACAGAGACCGCTAGCACTGAGTTAAGGGATGCTCTGCTCGACTCCCTGAAACAGCAGAAACTACTGCAAGCCAAAGTAACGGACCTTGAAGGGAGATCACGCCGTAACAACATCCGTATATACGGTATTAAAGAGGGTACCGAAGGTAGCTCAATGCTAACATTTATTGACAACTTCATGAAGACGGAGCTAGCACTTGACGCTGAGGCAGATTTACAAATCCAGCGAGCCCACCGGTCTATCGGTCCAAAACCTCAAGATGAAGCCGTTTCACGGTCCATTTTGGTTAATTTTCAGAGATATGAAGTTAAGGACAAAATACTTAAAGCGGCCTGGTCAAAGAAAATAACTTGTGATGGAAGACCGGTCACTTTTGCTCACGATTTCCCTACTGAAATCAATAATAAACTGAAAGAGTACAGAGCTATAAAGAAAATCCTGAAGGAGAAACAGATACGTTTCCAAACTCTGTATCCAGCCAGGATGAGGATTTACTGGGACAACGGCCCACGTCTCTACAACAGCGCAACAGAAGTTACAGAGGACATGAGAAAGAGAGGCTTCCAGACCCTGAGGTTTGAAGTCAATGTTTTATCTGTTCTTAATGTTCCTTTTAAAGTTCTCTGTTATTGTCACAGTATACATATTGTTGCATCTAGTACACGTGGACTGAATGATTGTTATGGGGTATAGTAATTGAACAGTAGTCTCCTGGAATGTAAATGGCCTAAACAGCCCAGTGAAGAGGAGTAAAGTGATTACAAAAATGAGAAGAGGGAATAATAAAATAATATTTCTGTAGGAAACCCACCTCTCCCAAAATGAACACGAAAAATTAAAAAGGTTCGGATACAAAAACACATTTTACAGCGCATTCAAAACAGGACATAGACGAGGACTTGCCATATTAATACATAACTCTGTTCATTTCGAATTGGTTAGGGAGATCAAGGATAGTGAAGGCAGATATATCCTAGTGCAAGGCAAAATAGAAATTCATTTGACTACCCTTATTTCTGTTTACCTGCCCCCTTTAAGTAATCAAATCTTTATGAAAAAGGTCCTAGAATTGGTGAATTCAGAATCACAGGGCACTTTAATTTGTGCAGGAGATTTTAACACCATAATGAATGGCAAACTGGACACATCTAATAATAAGAGATGTGTAACTCCTCAAACTAAACTACTTAGGAAGGGTTTGGATGAGATGGGCTTGCTTGATATTTGGAGGGACCTGTACCCATTAGAGAAAAGTTATACCTTTTATTCTGCCCCCCATGCGGTTTATTCAAGGATTGACTATTTTTTTATGCATCAAAATGATCGACATAGGATCCTGGACTGTGAAATTGGATCTAGACAAATCTCAGACCACTCACCAATATATTTGAAATTACATCTTGATAGTAGATTAAAGAAAACAAGTTGGAGACTCAATACAAGCATACTTAATAACAAAACAGTCGTTCAACAGCTAACATCTGAAATTAAGACCTTCCTTGATCTTAATGACAACTGGGGAAGTGAGTCCAAATATACTATGGGACACTTTGAAAGCAGTGATGAGGGGTAAACTGATATCCCTCAGCACTGCCATTAAGAAAGAAAAGGAAAATAAACTTAAACAGCTCAAAAACAATTTAAGAAAGCTGGAAACGCATCACAGAGAGAGTCAAGACCCCCAAATGATAGCTAAAATCAAAGAAATTAGGAATCAGATACAAAATATTTATAAAGAGGAATTTGAAAAAAAATATGAGTTCCTAAAACAGTCATATTACGAGGTAGGCCCCAAGGCTACAAAATTATTAGCAAGGAAAATACGTAAAAAACAAATCGAACAATCAGTATATAAAATAGCAGACCCTAAATCAGGACAAGTTTATCACAACTTAGAGGAAATCAACACCGCATTTCAAACATACTATAAGTCCCTCTACTCGCAACCAAAACAAGAAAGTAGAGAAAATATAAAAACTTTTTTAAATTCCCTGGACCTGCCTACAATTGGTTCTCAACAAAACAAATGCTTAACGACACAGATTACAAAAAAAGAACTGGAAACTGCTTTGAATAAACTAAAAAACAATAAAACACCAGGAAGTGACGGACTACCGGCTGAATGGTATAAGATCTTTAAAGAGGAGCTGAATCCAGCTCTTCTGAATTCCTTTAAAATTCCTTTGCTCCACGAGGTCAGCCCCTCCCTCGTGGAGTGAAGCAATAATTTCTGTCATCCCAAAAGAGGGCAACAATAAAATGTTATGTAGCGCATATAGACCGATTTTAATTTTAAATCAGGATTACAAATTATATGCATCTATCATGGCCAGGAGACTGGACTCATTCATTCCAGACTTAATTGATACTGACTAGACTGGGTTTGTCCAGGGACACCAAACACAGGATGATATATGGCGCTCCACCAACATAATACAGGAGATTCAAAAAACAAAAACAAGTACTGTATTAGCAAGTTTAGACGCTGAAAAAGCTTTTGATTGTGTTAGTTGGGAATATTTATTTTTAGTTTTGGAGCGGTTTAGTTTAAATGAAAAATCAATTAACAATTTTAAAACATTATACTCTGCCCCTACAGCAAGAATTAAAGTAAACGGCCGCCTCACTGATCGCATAGAACTGGAAAGATCCACACGCCAGGGATGCCCTTTCTGCACTTTACTTGGAACCTTTGGCACAAGCAATAAGAGAACATTGTAACATACAGGGAGTTATGGTCAATGATACGGAACATAAAATAGTGATGTACGCTGATGATGTCCTGTTATATATTACTAACCCAGAAAGGTCCCTTCCTATCCTTTTAGATCTCCTAGATACATTTGGCACATATTCAGGTTATAAACTCAATATTCAGAAAACTCAAATATTAATGTTTAATTATAATCCTTCTCCTGAACTCAAACAAAAAATACCTATTGACTGGTCTCAAAAAGCAATTAAATATGGGAGTTTGGCTGACACACTTTCCAAGTGATCTATATAAGAAAAACTATGAAATTTTAAACAAGAAGATTAGGGAGGATCTTAATAATTTCTTATCAGCAGACCTACTAAGTTTCAGTGATAGAATTGATATTATGAAAATGTCTATTTTGCCTAGATTGCTATACCTATTTATGTCACTACCAGTTAAAATCCCACCCAGTCAGTTCCAGGAATGGGACAAACAAATCTCACGCTTCGTCTGGAAAGGGTAAAAACCCAGGATCCGATACAGAACATTAACCCTTAGCAAAGAAAAAGGTGGTATGTCACTTCCAAATCTTAAGGATTATTATTATTCTGCCCAGTTAAAAACTGTGATTCTCTGGTGTGATTATAAATATGAGGCAAAATGGAAGGACATGGAAAAAGAATGCAGGAGCATCCCGATACAAGCAATGGTTGGAGATTACAAACTAATGACAACTCATCAGGACCATCTGAATCCCCTTGTCTCATTTACATTAAGCACTTGGTTTGGAGTTCTGAAACAGTTGAATTTAATGACCCAATTGAAAAAATTTAGATGGGTTAAATACGATACAGATTTCAAACCAAATGCTATGGACTCTAGATTTAAATTCTGGACAAGTAAAGGTGTTACTGCATATATTAACATAATAAAGAAGACCACCTTACAAAGCTTCCAGATATTAAAAGAAAAATACAATTTGGAAAATCATGACCTTTTCAGATATGTACAGTTACGGCAATATTATTTGAAAGAAATTTGGAAAAATGAAAAAACAGAACCTAACGAAATAGTACAATTAATAACACAGGCATGTACTGGTACTTCTAAATCAGTCATTTCGAAACTTTACCAAGGTATTGCAAGGGGTAGAGGAAATTCCACAATGTATATCAAGGAGAGGTGGGAGAAGGAGTTAAATGACAAAATCACATGTCAGCAATGGGATAGCATGTGTGAGACTGTCTTTTCTACCTCCTGTTCTATGTATTGGCGTGAATTCTGTTGGAAAAGTCTTGTCCGTTTTTTCATCACCCCTAAAATGAAAACTTACCTTGTATCTACAAGCCACGCATGTTGGAGAAATTGTGGAGATGATGAGGTAAATCACTATCATATTTTTTGGAGATGCCCATGATTACAAACATTCTGGAAAAATATCTTGACAACTACACAGCAAATTATGGACAATAGGTTCCTCTGAAATTCACAACCCTTTATCTTGGTGACCTACCAGAGGAGATAACAGGAAGTGCTTAATACCTCTTGAAAATAATGATTGTGGCAGCAAAAAAAGCAATAACTCGTAAATGGTTACAGACCGACCCACCTATAGTTAACGATTGGCTTGAAATAATGAAAGAGAGTCATGAGATGGAAAGACTGACCATTTTACTCAGATTGAGAAAAGACTTGTATCGGACAAGATGGAGAAGATGGACAGAATTTTTGATTGAATAAGGAAGTTTCTTGTTGACCCCCACTACCAATTTATACCTTTGATTTAAAGGTTTTTTTTTTTTGTTTGTTTTTTTCTCGTTTAGTTATTTACTTGCGCTATATTTCCAGGTGATACTACTTGTATAAATTTTATTGAATACCGGTATGTATAAACCCTACTTACTTACTTAACCTTGAGGTCTGATCCTGATGCTCTTTTTATTGTACTGTGCTGTTGAAGTTTTATGTTGTTTTTCTTGTCATAAAAACAATAAAAAATTTAAGTATTAAAAAAAAGAGAGAAATGAATTGGAATTGGTTGACAAAGATCCCATTAAGTCACTGCAGATGCTAAAATACAGTCACCACACAGTGGTAGCGTCAGGGACATCGGCCTGGACAAGCTTTTCTGCCACTACTGGAGTCAAACACAAATGCATGTTTACAAGATACTGTCAAAGAAATCTCAGCAGTGTGTTTTGATGCAACTGGCTCAGTGGTGAAAAAACTGGTGAGACCAAACGGCTCCTCTGGCCATATCTGGTTGTATCAAGGACTCCTGACGGGACCGAGCAGCTCCAGCGGACCCGTGGTCCAGATGTTGTCAGGAAGACATGATGCTGTTGCAGCAGCTCAGTGGCTCAGAGTGGACTCCCGCTGGTGCTCCTGTACCAAAACAAGTTGTGAGTGATTTTTCTCGTGCTTCTCTTGGTGCTCTGGTGAAGGCTTTTTCTCCTCATCGTGACCTCAAGACTTACATCGAGTGCCTTGGTGTCTTACAAGGAAACCAGGGTGCAAAACGGCCTCACTTTGTCAGATCTGCCAGTGGGAATGTCTGAAAATCAAAACACCACACATAAAAGATTTTTTGTGAGGGTAATAGCACAACTCATTATATCAGTCCCTGAAGCAAAAGAACTGATACATGCATCACCACTGTGGCACGCAGCGAGGCAGAAGGCTGTGATAACTCTGAAGTCCCTCTCACATCAGAGATATGCAAGAAATACCTGGAAGCCCAGATTGCAGAGGAATCTGTTACCATTCCAGATGCAGAGGGAAAACAACTGGAACATGCGGATCCATGTGGTGCGATCCAGACTGACCGAAGTCAGCGGGTAACAGAAATCTGTGAGGAAAGCAGGTTGCTTGCCATGGCTGATGAGGATCGAGACAACATCCACCATCTCCACGAGATCATCCCTCAAATAATAAGATTAGTCCGCTACTTACCACTGTACTCACCCTTATGTTGGTAAAGTAAAATGGTCAAAGCTCACAGAGTCTAATCTGCAGCATTATCATAGATTGACCGAAACGAATCTAGGGAAAATTCAAATTCCATATGATGCTATATTGTGTGGAAATACCAACTGTGCTAACCTGGACCATAACAATGATTTATGTGCTATGTATGATAAAATTCTGACTGCTTTAAATAATGCAAGCAAAACATTTCATAACAAAAGTGCTAAACATGGAAATGTCCGACCAGGATGGAAGGAGCATGTGAGCGAAGTTCATCAGCAAGCTAGAGAGGCCTTCAAAAACGGGCCGCCTCAGGCAAACCAAGGTCTGGCCCTGCATGTGAGTTTAAAAAACTAGCTGCTTCACCGCTTCAATACGCTGTGCGACTCATCAAAAAGAGGGTGCACGCCTTGAGAGCTAATTCTTTGGCCCAAAAGTTATTGCAAAACGATATGTTTTGTTTTGTTTTGTTGTTTTTGTGTGTGTCTGAAATAAAAGAATTGTGTGCAGGAGTGATGGTCCCTTTCTTCCAAACCACTGATATCAACTCAAGTTCAGCCGCTGTAGAAGCAGAATTCAACAATGTCAAGCATAACGGGTGGATCGATTCATCGCTGCCATCTTTCCTTCACTGAAGGAACGCTGGAGAAGAGGCTGAACGAGGGTAACGGGGACTGAAGCAGCTCCCACAACTACACAAAGCGTAGAAGAGATGAAGGACGCTGGTGAGGAGCCTGATGCTGCCACCAAAGCTGGCTGAAGAAGAGCCAGTGGAAAAGTTGCTGTTCAGACAATGTTCCTCACAGTCCTGCAGCCTCACGTTCTACGGAGGATGTTCCATTTGTTTCATCTTCGGTTGCTGTCCTGCATGGCTCATCTTAAGACGGCTGTAGAACAAGAAGTTAACCTTCCTGAGTCAACCTGCTTCAGGCAAATGAAAAGTGCATCTCAGGTTCCCTCTGCATTTACAACTGAAGACCTCACCTCCGGGAAAGTTCTGCGTGCTGGGAAAGTAACACAGCTATAGGGTTGGAGAACTTTGATGGATCGACACTGACCCTGGAAGCCCTTCCACAGCGTCACCACCACCAGAAGAGATTTCCTTTGTGTGAGTTCCCCTCCAATCTGGTACTCCGAGGGAGACATTTACTCTCAGGTCAGTCATTGCTTACCAGGAAGGGTTGTCCCGGGATGGGCTTGGACATGATGTGTCTACTGTAAAAGAGCTCCGTGTGTTATGATTCTTGTCTGTTTCCTGGTGTGTGTGGTTCCTGGATTGCCCTAGTGTGTGTGTTTTGCTCCCTCTGTCTGGCCAGGGGGGTTTAGCAGATTATTCCAGGGCAGCAACCATCTCACCTGGGCTGATTACCACACCAAGATCTCATCCAACAATTAAGCCACCTTCACTTCCCCGCCGTACTTAAACACCGGATCATTCTACCATCCTCGCTGGATCATCCAGTTACCCGTCATGGCCTCACTAGTCCTCCGCTTGAGATTCCGCTTGTAATTAACAAGATCTGTTTTATGCTTAGACTCCTGGTGCAATGGATCCTGCCAGCCCTATCTGTCTCGCCAACCTCCTGGATTACCCGGGTTGGATCTGTTCTCCCCTCTCCAGCTCAATGCTGCACTCTCCACGCCACGCTCCTACCGGCTCCATGCCACGCTCCTACCGGCTCCACGCCACGCTCCTGCCTGCCCACCTGTTCTGTCTGGCTAGCTGAGACCCACAGCGGTCATCGGATCCTGAACTTGGATTACAAACTGTTTCCTGATTCAACTCAAACCTTCATTAAACTCCCTTTCTGTTTGATCCATTCTCTGCCTTCTGGTTGGTCTGTGTCTGCATCTTGGGGTCCAAATCCATCTCTGTTTGATTCACCGTAACAGCATGTGTCTGGGAAATGTACAATGACCTGCGAGGTGGTGTCACAACAGCATCAGAAAACACCCGGATCTGGCTGCATGCTGCTTTGTACACCAGTGTACTGAGTAGGAGGGGGTGGAGGGACTTCAAGATGTGTCATCCATCGGTGGGCTAATTTCTGTGTGTGAGTGTGTATGTGTGTGTGTCATGTTTAGTTCAGTTTGCCCTCATGTGCTGTGTTTTCTGTCCCTGGCTCATTAGCTCACCTGGTTTGATTTTTATTCAGTTCACCTGTTCTCAATTTGTTCCTCTGTGTACATAGACCCCATGGTTTTCAGTTTGCCCTTGTAAAATCCTTTTGGTTAGCTCCCTGTCATGTGTGGTTCCCTGTCCTGCGTTTTGAAAACAAACCCTTTCACCTGCACTGATTCTGCCTGCATTTGGGTCCTCACCTCCGCCGCCATACATGACAGAAGGATCTGACCAGACATGGACCCAGCAGGCAGATGGAACTGGTCACACAAGGACCCAGAGGGCCACTCGTATATCACTTCAGCGGAACTGGTGGCGTGCCACCCTTACAAACAATTGTTCTGAGAGTTCGCCAATCTGGAGGTCCAGACTGGCGATAAGGGCAACGCCGTTTGGGGGCTGCACGTCTCAGGGGTCTGCATGGGCTGCGGTGGTGGCCAGGGGAGGCAGGGCTCCAGTCGATCTCGCTCCATGCCTTACTTACTACCGGTCTCCGCCGGTTCCGCCAGCTCCATGCCTCACGTCATGGGTGATGCCACCGTCTTCACGGTCAGAGTCTCTGGTGTCGCTCCAAGGCCCACGTCTCCAGTGTCGCCTCCTGCTCCAGTGCTTCAGCGCCCCACGCCGGCTCCCAGGTCTGCTCTATTTCTTCAGCATCTGACGCAAGCTCCAAGGTCCTGCTCAGTGCTGCAATGTCCCATGCCGGCACCCAGGGTCCATCCAGTGCCTCAGCTTCCCCGTGTCCCTGTCCCTGAGGAGGTCCCTGGAGGGGATGATTCTTTTCATGTCCTTGTTCCTGAGGAGGCCCGTGGTCAAGACACTGTTCCTCATGTCCCTTTCTTTGAGGAGGTCCCTGGTGGAGACACCTCTCTTCATGTCCTTGTTCCTGGGGGAGTTTACGGTGGAGAAGTTCCTCCGTGGCCCCCCTGTGGTTGTGGACAATTTGAATGTTCAATGTTCTCTGGTTCCGGGGCATGACAAGTTGTGGTGTCTCCTGAGCCCTCTGGAGAGACAGTTTCCAGAGGGGGTCTCTGGCCAAGATGTTCCTCACTTACAGTCTCTGGTCTCTGCCGCCGAGGGGATTGCTCCTCCTCCGCCGCCTGTGATCTACGCAGCAGAGGAGATCGCTCCTCTTCTGCCTCTGGTTCTGGGGCTCGTCATAATGTGGATATTGAGCCCTCCAGAGAATCCTTCTGCTTGGCCTCTGGGCCGGCCTCCTGACCAGAGTCTGTTGTCTGTCCAGCCTCTGGGCCGGCCTCGTGAATTTGTTGCCCGGATTATTCTGCTTGGGCCTGGCCTCCTGCCTGAGTCTGCCTGCAATGGGTCTGCCGACAACCATCACAGTGTGTGTGTGTGTGTGTGTACATTCCTTTTTTGCAACAAAGCAAAGTCTGCTGTTTTTTTATCCTATTTTTTCAGTTTTTATTTATTTTCATTTACATTCTTGATTCCAGTGTTCTAGGTTAATTAATATTAGATATGTTCTGTTTTGTTTAATAAAATATTACATTTTTAGTGTAACCAGTATGTTAAATTGTGTACATAAAGCCATTTCAATTTCATTCTTTTTGAGTCATCATGAGTCATGTCTAGTACCTCATGTCTTACTTTGAACTTCCTCTACTCCGCAGGTTACAAGCAAGGCAGCTTTCTGATTCATGTCTTCCCTTATTGTCTAGTTGGTTGACACATGGCTGGTAACACAGTTAACGTAGCTTTAAAAGAATATTAACAGTCAAGAAGCAAATTATTCTCCAATACTTTCACAACAATTGACTACTTAGAAATAGATGAAAAATGGTACATTTAGGGCAACACACCTTTGTATGTTGAAACAGCAGCAATATCACGCCAAACAATTGCAATTTACTCATTATTACCACAGATGAAGTAACAAAACTTAAATATTCTCTGGTTGCATCGATGTATGTGTGTGTGGATATAAATGCAAGCATGGGGAGGGAGGGGTGTGAGGACTGGCACGATAAGGGAGCCAGGAACCCACGCACCACACCCTGGAGAGAGGGGAGTACTACTACTAATACTACATCTACTACTACCACAACTGCTATTACTACTACTACAACTACCCCCAGTAAAACTACTACTACCACTACCACTACTGCTACTACTACTAATAATGATGATAATTTACATGTTTCCCCTCTAAACACACATAGACATATACACTCACCATCATTACACCCAAACATGCCTGTAATGATCAGCTGTGCATCCCGGAGTCACAACCACGCCATTTAGTTCAGGAGCACCATCCTTCCCGTCCCACTCAGACCACTGTCCACCCATCCTCCCACCCACCCCCACCACTCCCTCCATCCACCCATCCAACAAACGCCTCTGAGTTCATTAGCAAAAGGTCTCACAGTTCTGTCTCTAAATATCTCATTGTTCTGTCCCCCATTGCCTCAAAGATCTGTCTCTCAGTGTTTCACAGTTTTGTCCCAAAATGTCTCAAAGCTCTGTGAATTTTCACAGATGAAGAATCAGGTTTGATGTTTAAACAATGAAGAGATCTCATTTCTGATGATCAGTGTCATGTTTGTATGGAAACATTAACGTCATTTAAATCTGAGTTTGCAGAAACAACATTTTTTAAAGGTTTATAGCAAATAAAAAAATGAACTTCCTGGAAGTGACTGATTTGTGGGAGAGGATCTCATTACAGGTGTAAAGACATTTGAAACAGATGAAGATGAGTGTGTGGACAACCTAACGACGTCTCTAAGGAAGCTGTGGGGGTGAATGCCTCTAAATAGCAGCAGTGAGTATGAGTTTGGTGATGGAGCAGCAGTCTGTGGTGGAGGTGTGATGAGGTTAGCAAGCCTTCCCTCAGCTAACGGCGCTGACGTATCCTGCAGCCTGCCCACGCACAGAAGACAGATCCTTCAGTTTGCTGACATGACAGTCCACCTCTCATCGGGCCTTTCTGAATACGTTCCCTCCTCCCAGTCCGTCTGACACAGAACCACCTCCTCAGATGTTTCACTTGCACAAATAGATATGTCCATGATGAGACATTGTCCTAATCACCTCATGTCCCCACGACCTTCAATAATATCCTCACATCCTTCTATAATTGTCTCATGTCTTCACATCTGTAATAAACCCATGTCCTCACATCCTTCAGTAATAATCTCATGTCCTTTAGTAATATCATATCCTCACGTCCTTCAATAATTGTCTCATGTCTTCACATCTGTAATAAACCCATGTCCTCACATCCTTCAGTAATAATCTCATGTCCTTTAGTAATATCATATCCTCACATCCTTCAATAATTGTCTCATGTCTTCAGATCCTTCAGTAATATCCTCATGTCCTCACATCCTTCAAAAATTTTACCTCTTGTCCTCACGTCCTTCAGTAATTGTCTCATGTCTTCACATCCTTCAGTAATAACATCATGTCCTCACTATCTTCAGTATTAATCTCATGTCCTCTAAGTCCATCAGTATTAATCTCATCCTTATATCTTTCAGTAACAATGTCATGTCCCCACGTCCATCAATAATCTCATATCCTCACTTACTTCACTAATAATCTCATTTATAATCTCATGTTGTCACGTAACCAGGAGGCTGGACTCAGAAATCTCAGAAACCCAGGAATAGGTAAAGAGTTTTATTTAACAAACTGAACTGAATAGAAATGAACTCAGGAACCTGGCGGAGATCAGAGAGAGTGGAGGAAGGCTGCAGTAGACGCTTCCGCGTTTCTCCGTCAGAGAAGTAAACAGAGTCCGTGATCTACCAGCAGACAGGAGAGGCAAAACAGACCCGAGAAGCATGGAACGTGGGGCGCACCCGCAGGCAGCCAGGGAGAGGAGAGACGGGATTCAGGAGGGCGCCCCAGAGAAGTCACAGACAGGGATAGCACTTCAAGCGGACGACCCGGAGGCCGAGCAGACAACAGGGCCGGTTCCAGAGGACGACCCGGGTGACGGGCAGGCTGGATCCCTGGCAGACGGGCTGACGGCAGCTGCTGGATTTCTGGCGGACGGCCTGACAGGAGCTCTGGAAGGCCCGCTGACTGGAGCTGGAACTCAGGGATGCGCGCTGAGAGCACTGACTGGAGCTCTGGAAGACACATAAATTCTATTAATTCCAGTGGACGACCGGGGACCAGAAGAGGGAGAGGAGCGTCTGGACTAGGGACCTTTCTACGAAACGGGGACCAGAAGAGAGGAGCAGGACAGGGGCACAGGCGCTGGAGGCTGCGGAGCAGACCATGGGGCAGGCTGGCTGGGTCTCTGGAGGCAGAGCAGACAGGGACTCCGGAGACAGTGGCGCTGGAGCTGGAGGTGAGACAGGAGACGTGGACCTGGAAGCAGGAGGCGACACTGGAGATGAGAGCTGATGCCTCCTTTATACTAGGCTGGTTTGTCTGGGAAGGGACAGGAGGACACAAAATAATTACTGAAAGATGCGAAAACATGAAATTTCTACTAAAGGATGTGAGGACATGAGGTTATTAAGGAAGTGAGGATGTGAGACAATTACTAAAGGACATGAGGACATGAGATAAATACTGAAGGACCTGAGGAGATGAGGTTACCGGAGGACGTGAGATTATAAATGAAGGACATGAGATTATTACTGGAAGACATAAGGACATGAGATGAGATGAACATGAGGACATGGGTTTATTACTGATGATGTGAGAACATGAAATTATTACTGAAGGACCCGAGGACGTGTGGCACGTCTCTGCTGATAGAGGGTCAGTTTTTTCCCAGCCTGATTGCTGATTGCTCCACCTGGGCTGCGACCTTTATATGCTGGTCTGTGACAATCCTTCATTGCCAGATCGTCTCGGTTTATCCCTGCACGTATCCAGCCTCCGTTTCCTGCCTGTTTTTCCTGTTTACCTGTTTACCTGTCTGTCTGCTTGCCTGCCTGCCGTCGACCCTGAATTCTGAACCTGGACTTTCGCCTCTGCCCGCTCCCTGACTGGTAACTCTGCCTTGGTTAATATTTGGATCCCCTGTATAACTGACCTCTGGATTGCTCTCTGGTATTTGTCTCTAGATCACGGACTCTGTTTACTTCTCTGACGGAGAAATGCGGAAGCGTCTACTGCAGCCTTCCTCCACTCAGACTCTCTGATCTCCGCCAGGTTCCCGAGTTCATTTCTATTCAGTTCATTTATAAAACTCTTTACCTATCCCTTGGTTTCTGAAATTTCTGAGTCCAACCTCCTGGTTACGTGACAGTACGTTCTGGCCAAATTAGGACTCCTCAGATCTCAGGGATCGGTGTGTCAATACGAAATTCGTTTGAAACTACCGATCCTCACAAGCCCCTCCGTCTAAGTCTGCCCCCAAGACAGATTGGAGTAGGTGGGGAGTGTGGGGTGGGGGCCGATAGCACCCTGGTTCTCGGGGTGTGCGGCTGGAACATCGGGGTGTGTGCTGGCCTACGCCGGGTGGCTTTCTGGGGGGGCCTGGTCCTCCTAGGCATGTTGCGGGCCCTCTGCCTTTGGGGGATGGGGCGGCCGCCTCTGGGCTCCTGGGCTGCCCTAGGTGGCCGGCGGCCGGCGGCTGCTGATCTTGGCCCATTGGGACCCGTGCCCTGGGACCATGGGGGGCTTGCTGGGGCTCTCCTCTGCCGCCCTTCGGGTGGGGCTGGAGTCGTCTTCGTGGTGGGGTGGCTTGGGTTGGTGCTCCGGGTCTGCTGCTGAGGGCCCAGGCCTCTGGCCCTGGTCTGCCTCTGGCCTCCGTGGAGGCGTGGTCGCATTTGCATGATCTCACTCACCACTCTTCATCACTGATCACTCCTCTTCCTCATGCTCTGCATGCTGACACAGTCACTGAGGTGTCCAGTGGGTTTTTATACTAAGAGATATTTTTTTTTTTTTTTTTCCTGTGAGTAAGTATCTGGTCGCTGTTATGTCTTTTTGATTTGGTTATTATTTAAAAACTCTTAATGACTAGCAGCCCTGTTTTTTCTGTGTGTGTGTTTCTGCTTTTGTAAAAGTTGTAGGAAATGTTCTGGTGTGTTCATGTACAGGTGTAACAGTTTGTTGTCTGGTGATGGTGTGGATTGAAGGGTCGTTTCCTTCTGTCTGTGATCTTTTTGTCTCCTTTCTTCTTTCCCTTTTGCTATTTTCCATCTTTTTCTGTCCCCTCCGGTCAGGTCCAGCAAGATTACATAGATTCCGTGATTCAAAGTAAATAAATAAATAAATTAATCAGATTATCAAGAGGAGCCTTACCCATAGGCCTCCCCTTGGCAGAGCAAATTTGTTCAGCACGATACAGCAAACAGATTATCATTTTGCTGCTATGATGCTGGACAGGACAAGTTAAAAAAAAAGAAAGAGACAAAGTTCCAAAATCTTAACTGACACTTTGTTTAATAACAAAACAAAAAGACCAATAAATTAGATTAAATTCACATAAAACAATGACCAAAGATTAAATGTTTTTATCATCTAGTCAAATAATTAAACATTAGCCATGTTTATACGAGAGAGCTCATTTAGAGGTTTGAAAAAATGAACCAAGCTTTAATTATACATTTAATTATTCACAAGAACGTCATCTCAGGGCTTTACAGACAAATCAGTTCAAGGCAATTCATGATAAATAATAGCCTAAATAATGAAAACCAGCAGACTGCATTGAATCTTGACTTTGATATGATGACCCCCCCCCCCCCCCCCCCCCCCATCCTGAGCATGCAAGAGGCAGTGGAAAGGAAACCCCCCCTTTAACAGAAAGAAGAAACTTCCAGCAGAACTAGAACCAGAAAGAGAACCCGACTCAGGGACGGCAGCTATCTACCTCGACCGGTTAGGGTGGAGAGTCAGTGTTGACTTTGGTTTGACAAAGCTTTGTTCACTCTGTATTTATATTTACATCTAACTTATATGCTGTAATAATAATAATAATAATAATAATAATAATAATAATAATAATAATAGGAAAGTTTAGCTCCAGCAGCTCGATGAAAAAAGCATTTCAAGTTTCTCACCACAGAGATGTTTTACAGAAGTTGAACCTCAGACAAATGTCATAATCAGCAGAAGAAAAGCAGCTAAGAACCACACACACGTGATGCCATCATAGGTTGCAAAGTTTTTATCAGCTCATTTCAATTTGGAAAGAAATCCAACTTGTCACCTAAGACAATCATCTGCAGATGTGTTTTTATGTGCAGGAAGAGTATTCCTGAAGTCCGACGAGGAAGTTTTACGAGCACCCACACTCTTCCACGATCATGTTCTGGATGTCTTTCTTAATGATCCTCTGCTCCTGGTTGTAGTAGAGCATGGACATGGCCCGCAGCCTCGTCGGCACACAGCAAGACTTCATGTTCTGAAACGGGCTGTAGCCCCTCATGCGGTAATGACTGATGACTGCTGAATGGAAGGAGAGAGACAAGCTGCCGATGTTCGCCACATGGTTTGGGCAGTTGCCCTCACAGTAGTTGGCATGGTAACCAGATGGAGCAATAATCCAGTCACTCCAGCCAATGTCTTTAAAGTTGACATAAAACTGTCGTTTACAGCAGATGTGGATTCTGCCATCGCACTCCAGACCTCGTTTCACTCTCTGCTGAGGCATTTCCACTCCAGCTCGGAGCACCACCATGAGGAATGGGCGGTGAGACTGATCTTGATCTGTTAAATGTTCTCCTCTGGCAGACATGAGGATTGGCAAGATCCCGGCCTCAGCACACATCGGACAGGAAATCCGCAGTCTGAGCGAACTGCTGCCACTGTTCAGTAAAGTCTGAACAGTTTGAGGAACAGCGAGCATGTGCCAGCCGCTGCGTCGAGGGTCCACCATCTTCTCTGAAACGCACTTCTCATCAGTCACCCTTTCTTCATTGTGATGGGGCTGCAGCACCCTCAGCATCACTTTACCTTTCACCCAGAATACCTTAGATTTCATCAGGAAGATCCAAACACTGGCCCGTTCCACCACCGCTGAGCAGCTGCCCTCGTTCACAATGTCAAAGCTCACCGTGTCTGGAGCGTCTCCTGCAGCAGGAAACAGTCATCAAGATCAATCAATCAGTTTCTGAAAACAGTCTTCAACATCAATCAGACACAATTAAACTGATTTAATTTTCTTGGTCCACTATTAAGCTGAATAAGTTTTTAAAACTCTGACTTTAATGAATCACAACCAAAGTATAACCGGTGGAAATATTTGTGAAAAAATATTTCTCTTGTTTCACAAATAAGTCTTGAAAGAAAAATGTATGACGACACTGACACCCTCCCACCCCCAGTAACCCTAGTACCCCTACCATCTCACGTTAATGTCATCAAGGACAAAGCATGATTCTTCCTCTAAATATACATGAAATAAAGAGAGATGCTAAAAAAACTGACAGGCCTGGTTTCAGGGAATGTGGTCAACAAGGTAGCTTTTATAGAACACCACTATTTCCCCTCATCCTGGCCTGTGCTGCCCTCTTTGTCTCCTGTTGCAAAATAATTACTGAGGCCAACATTTGTCTGAATGAGGAGATTATTTACGGCTTGAGACCTCGCTGTATGCCTCCCCAGCCCGATTCTTGTTATTGTTCACTAATTAGGGTGAACCTTTCAGGGGCTTTTTAATGACAGTTTTCTCAGAGCAAACAACTATTTATAGCACAATGCAATCATATGCATTTATGTAAGCAACCCAAAAGAGCCGTTGCCACCGGCTTGGTATACGCTGACAGAAACCGACCACGAGACAACACTTTCTGATCATTGTATTTACTTAATTACGTAATCTCTGACACACTGATGGTGAAGAATTAATAATAAACACTGTACTTCATCTTTTTTAAAAACCATGAACAACCAACACAACAGAAACTGTCTGTGTGTGTTTGTACAAAGTTGTGTGTGAGAATGTGTGTTTAAGTTTGCAGGGTTGTGCATGTGATCATGCAAATGCAGCAGCTGCCACTCCAAGGATCAGAGGCTAACCGAGGGCCCCAAGCCCCAGGCAACCAGTACCCACCACAGAGACCAGAACCAGCCCACCGCAAGAATGGCCATGCATCCAGACAGAAGGAGGCAGAGGAAGGCTGTAGCCAGAGCTCCCACTCCATGCCATGGAGTTCAAACCCCTGGGTACCAGAGGCAGCTGTCCGCCAGCACCGCCAGGTACCGGTCACCCAAGCATGAGTCAAAGACAGAAACCAGAACCCTGTGAGCCTAAGAGCCACCCACCACCCCAGGTGAAGGTCTGTACTTCATCTTTCATCTGCATCGGACCGAAGAGTAGAGCAGTCGTTCCCAACCTACTGTCCTTGGGGATCCCCGTCATGTATATACTAAAAAGCCATGGACCCTTGCCCCACCCTGTGCTGAAACCATACTTGGTTTAATGCTTTCAAAAGTGAGATTCTCATCCCAAAAACTGCAGTCTTGTCCTTTGATAAAGCCAAAGTTAAAGGTAATTAAATTAACATAGAGCCTTCCTTTTTTTCTTAAAATAGGGACAACGTGTTGACATTAATCACAGTGGCTCAGGGACCCCTGTGCTTGTTGGGAGACCTCATTAGGGGTCCCAGACCCCAGATTGGGAACCAGTGGACTAGAGCATTGCTACTTAATTCAGTCCTATGAGGGCCGCAATCCAGCAGGCTTTCCATGAATCCCTGCTCTAACACACCAGACTCAAATTAATGAGTCACTGTATAGAACTTGATAGGCTGTTAGAGCCATTTAATTTTATTCAGGTGTGTTGAAGCAGGAATACATTGAAAACCTGTTAAATTGCAGCCCTCATAGGACCTAACTGAGTAACCCTGGACAAGAGGAAGGTTAACTCCTCAGTCAGTTGCGTCCTTACCATCTGTTGAGCTTGAGCTGACTATCACAGACTTCCACCTCCTCTAACAACTCTAAAACTAATCTAAAGTCATATTTATCTGATAGATTTACAGTTTGTTCATGTAAATAAGTCTTCCTCACACACCATAGTAGGCCATGGAGTTTTCTCAGGGTTCTGTACTGGACCATATTTTCAACATTATACTTTATGTAACATTTTTAGACGGCAATGATATACACTTCTATTGCTATGCAGATGATACTCGGATATATTAGCATGACAAAACCAATCAATTTCTTAGAATTGATATACCTTACCTATCACAATCCATTTCACACTTTATTCATCACATTTTACAACTACTGTTTTTAGTACTGAGTTGTTATAATCACAACAGCAGTAACTGATAGTATCATTATCATAATTATCTTTAAGATCACCATTTTATTCGTCAGTGAGATGAGATCCTTCTCACATGCTTAGGCCTATGTGTCTTATGTAACATATAATTAAATGTTCAAGTGTTGTTTTTTTTTTTTGTTTGTTTATTTTTTTAAATAAAAATTTTAAAAAAATTTATGGGCATTTGTCTCTTTCTGTTAGTGTTGTAAGCAACTGTTTGCATAATTTCTAAACCTCGGGTATTTGTATGTTTAGAAGTTTGTTTGTCTAAAAGGCTGCACCAATAGAGGCCCGTACGAACATTAGTCTGCACCGATAGAGAAGCATACGAACATTAGTCTGCACCGACAGAGGCCCGTACGAACATTAGTCTGCACCGATAGAGACGCGTACGAACATTAGTCTGCACCGATAGAGACACATACGAACATTAGCCTGCACCGATAGAGACCCGTACGAACAATAGTCTGCACCAATAGAGACACGTACGAACAGAGGTCTGCACTGATAGAGACACATACGAACATTAGCCTGCACCGATAGAGACCCGTACGAACAATAGTCTGCACCGATAGAGACCCGTACGAACAGAGGTCTGCACTGATAGAGGCTCGTACGAACATTAGCCTGCACCGATAAAGACCCGTACGAACAGAGGCCTGCACCGATAGAGACCCGTAAGAACAGAGGCCTGCACCGATAAAGACCCGTACAAACATTAGTCTGCACTGATAGAGGCCCATACGAACATTAGTCTGCACTGATAGAGACCCGTACGAGCAGAGGGCTGCACGATTAGAAGTCTGTATGATTATAGGGTTGTATGTTTAGAAAGCTATACTAGTATAAGTTTTAGAAGTGCTTACAATTAGAAGTTCATATGATTAGGACTCTGTACGATAACAAGTCTGTATGAATAAAAATCTCTATGTTTAGAAGTCTGTATCTCAGAATTTGAGTCTGGTTGTTTTAAAGTCTAGATGTTTAGAAGTCCAGATATGAAGACATCCAGGTGTTTAAAGTCCAAATGTTTAGAAATCCAGATGTCCTTATGTTTAAACTTCCAGATGTTTAGAAGTCTAGCTGTATAGAAATATAGATGTTTAGAACTGCATATGCTTAAATATCCAGATGTTTAAAAAGTCTTGATCTTTAGACGTTTGGATATTCTGAAGTCCAGATGTTAAGTTAGCATGTTTGGAAGTATGTGCATTAACCTTTTCAGATGTTTAAAAATGAAAATGTTTTTATTAAAGAGAGTTTTTGTGGCATTTGTCAACAAACTGGTTAACTCTGTTTTTTTTGTATTGTTTTTATGCACCCCATACTTCTGTTTTAGATGTTGAATCCCACCATCCCACTTGTTATTCCTATTTTATATGGATAACTTGTTGTGTGAATTGTATATTGTAAATAGTATTATATATATATAAATATATACCTCTTCCTTTACCCAGCCTGCCATCTTCCCATGGTAGACTGGTTCACCTCAAGCTTGGGTCCTCTCACAGAGTCAGTAAAAATATGTGCAGTCTGGTCAACTAATATTTTAGATTTACTTTCTATTCTACAGTCATTTATTTAGCAGACGCTTTTAACACTGACTGTTGGACTCACCTGCTTCTCCAAAGGTGATGATTTCAGACGATGGTTTGGATGGTGTTGGGTCCCTGGCACCCTGACTCTCTTCCTGGATCTCCACGCTGCCATCTTCAGCAACACGACCAAAATGCAACTTTTTAATGGCGTTGAGCAGTGCAGCCCGAGGAACTGGCTGTGTGAGGTTGGGCCGAGCACTCAGGTGCAACATGTTGAGAATGTGACGCTTCACTGCCTCTACCATTTCATTTTGACCCCTGGATGAAGAAGAATTCCTCCTCATCTGAGAAAGAGAGCAAGATGGACAGTCCAAGGATGGTGCCTCCTCCTGGAACTGCGATCCCATCTCAAGCGATGAAGAAACAGTTGGGGAGGCATCGACCAGAAAAAACACAGGAACAAAGAAAAATATGGCAAACTGAGAGCACATTATGATCTGATGCCGAGACTGCAGTTCACAGTAGATACAGTAGAGTCTCACAGTGCACCAGGAGAATCTACTGACAAAAAATACACCCTTTGTAAGCAGAATCTGATAGTAGAATCAAATTCTAGTGTCTTATGGTAGTCAGATGCTAGAGTTAGACAGTAGAATCTGATGGTAGAATCTGATGGTAGAGTCTAATGGTAGAATCTGATGGTAGACCCTGATAACTATCAGACAATAGAATCTGACAGTAACAGTTGAAGCAGTTGGTAGAATCTGATAGTAGAATCTGATGGTAGAATGTGATGGTAGACTCTGACAACTATCAGACAGTAGAATCTGACAGTGAGTAACAGTAGAAGCAGTTGGTAGAATCTGATGGTAGAATCTGATAGTAGAATCTGATAGTAGAATCTGATGGTAGAATCTGATAGTAGAGTCTGTTGGTAGAGTCTGATGGTAGAATCTGATGTTAGAATCTGATGGTAGACTCTGATGGTAGAATCTGATAGTAGAATCTGATAGTAGAGTCTGTTGGTAAAGTCTGATGGTAGAATGTGATGATAGAATGTGATGTTAGAATCTGATGGTAGACTCTGATGGTAGAATCTGATACTAGACTCTGATGGTAGAATCTGATAGTAGAGTCTGATGGTAGAGTCTGATGGTAGAGTCTGATGGTAGAATCTGATGGTAGAATCTGATAACTATCAGACAGTAGAATCTGACAGTGAGTAATAGTAGAAGCAGTTGGTAGAATATGATAGTAGAATCTGATGGTAGAATCTGATGGTAGAGTCTGATGGTAGAATCTGATGGTAGAGTCTGATGGTAGAATCTGATGATAGATTCTGATGGTAGAATCTGATGGTAGAATCTGATAACTATCAGACAGTAGAATCTGACCGTGAGTAATAGTAGAAGCAGTTGGTAGAATTTGATAGTAGAATCTGATGGTAGAATCTGATGATAGAATCTGATGGTAGAGTCTGATGGTAGAATCTGATGATAGACTCTGATGGTAGAGTCTGATGGTAGAATCTGATGGTAGAATCTGATAACTATCAGACAGTAGAATCTGACAGTGAGTAATAGTAGAAGCAGTTGGTAGAATATGATAGTAGAATCTGATGGTAGAATCTGATGATAGAATCTGATGGTAGAGTCTGATGGTAGAATCTGATGATAGACTCTGATGGTAGAATCTGATGATAGACTCTGATGGTAAAATCTGATGGTTGAGTCTGATGGTAGAATCTGATGATAGACTCTGATGGTAGAATCTGATGGTAGAGTCTGATGGTAGAATCTGATGGTAAAATCTGATGGTAGAGTCTGATGGTAGAATCTGATGGTAGAATCTGATGGTAGAGTCTGATGGTAGAGTCTGATGGTAGAGTATGATGGTAGAATCTGATGATAGACTCTGATAACTATCATACAGCAGAATCTGACAGTAAGTAACAGTAGAAGCAGTTGGTAGAATCTGAAAGTAGAGTGACAGTACAGTCTGATGGCAGATGGATGGCGTTGGAGTCTCTTTCAGCTGTCTGAGGAACCGCCACAGGAACCAAAGGCAGAATTTTGTCCTGAAAATCTGATCCTGATCAGCTGAGACCTGCAGGTCAGAAGGTCTGCTTCCCTGGTCTTCCGTCTGGTGGTTTTGGTGTTAATGGTCCAGATCCTCACTGGTAGGGAAGGTCTGCGCTGCATGAATGCTGTATAGGGTCACTCTCCTCTCCCTCTCTGCTCCCTGGCAGCAATTATACCTCTCTGCCCGTTTAATCCCTCCCTCCATTCACAGAGGTATTTTCCTATGAGTCACACAGGGTGACACACAGAGACACAGAGTTAAATCTCAGAATATCTCAGAATCCACGTGTGGTGTTTCCTCCTGAATGAACGTCACGACAGAAGAGGAGGAAGGAGGGAAGAGGAGGAACAGTGTCTCTGATTAATTCATACCACACACAGATGAATCACACCAGCATTATCACCACCTTACGTGGAGGAGAAACTCTGTTGGTGTGAAATGAATTTAGATGGAAGCTGTCACAAGCAGCAGAAGGACAACGTTCATGACATGTCATATCACACCATCACACACTTACCGACATCAGCACGCTTTCTGCTGTTGACAAGCAGGAATTACAGCATCACCTGGGAGGTTTTTAATCTGTCTTTGGTCCACTTTTCCCAATTGTGTGGAAAATAGTGCTGACCATCAATCCAGTCTGCAGGTAGACGTCCTGAAGGTGAAGACAGGCTTCTTTCTGATGTTGTTCTCTCTACCCAGTCTGACCAGTTTAACCATCCTTCAAGCTCTGGTGGTATCCAAACAATGTGGGCTAAAGACAACTGGAAAACTCTTTGAGGAAACCATGGTCTGATCAGGAAAGACAGCATTCATCCCACTTTGGATGGAGCAATTTGGTCCCCCTCCTTCAGTTTTCTTTCAGAAAGAAAAAGAAATCGTATAAACTGGGTGCATGAATCCAGCTTGGTCAGCATCTTTCAGCTAAACACACGTCAAACCCTGAATAAGTCACAGCGAACTGAGTTATAAAACTTCTTTTTAGATATTTGTTACCTTTTAAAATTTTGAAATATTGGAGTTGCTGACCTCAACTCAGACATTGTGGGTCTGTTCTATTCTATTCTATTCTATTCTACAGTCATTTAGCAGATGTTTTTATCCAAAGCGACTTACATTTGAGAGTAAGAACAACACAAGCATGAATTCAAACAAGATGGACGTCATCATTAAATGGCAGTCACACTGCTGGAGTCCAGGTGGACCAGGTGCTGTCATGTAGTGCTAGAGGCAGTGTATAACTTCTTTTTTTTTTTTTTTTTTTTTTTTGTAAGTCATTTTGTTTGATTACAAAATCATGATTTCATCAAACAGCATCATCTTGGGTATAAGTGCAGCAGTTTCTTCAGTACTTGGTTGAGCCAAAGATCTGGACAAATCTTTCTAACTCATTCTGAGTAGAAGAGTTAAGCTAAGTGTGGAAATGCTCCTTAAACAACTGAGTCTTTAGCTTGCTCTTAAAAGTGGATAAGGACTCTGCGGATCGGACGGAGTTTGGTAGATGGTTCCACCACCGGGGAACAACAGAGGAGAAGAGTCTAGCTACTGATGTGGCGCCACCTTGTGGTGGGAGCACTAGGTGTCTTTCACTGGCAGAGCGTAACTGTGGAGAGGGAGTGTAGCTCTGGATTAAGGAGTGGAGGTAGACCGGAGCCGTTTGGGTTATTGTTTTGTAAGCCAGAAGCAGAGCTTTGAATCTGATGCGCTGCAACTGGAAGCCAGTGGAGAGCGATTAGCAGCGGAGTGACATGAGCTCTTTTAGGCTGGTTGAAGACCAGACGTGCTGCTGTGTTCTGGATCATCTGCAGAGGTTTAACTGAGCATGCAGGCAGGCCAGTCAGTAAGGAGTTGCAGTAGTCAATGCGTGAAATGACCAGAGCCTGGACCAGGAGCTGGGCCGTGTGTTCAGTCAGGTAGGGTCTGATCCTCCTGATGTTGTAGAGAGCAAATCGACAAGATCGAGCAACCGAGGCAACATGGTCCTTAAAGGTCAGCTGGTTGTCTACCATGACACCAAGATTCCTGGTAGAAGACGTAGACACAAGCGTGATGGAGTCAAGTTGCACGCTTATCTGTGGTGGTAAGGAAGGATTGGCTGGAAAGACAATAAGCTCGGCCTTGGACAGGTTTAGCTGAAGGTGGCGATCCTTCATCCATGCGGAGATATCAGCAACATGCTGATATTCACATTGAGACGTTGTGTCGTCAGGTGGGAAAGAAAGGAAAAGCTGAGTGTCATCTGCATAGCAGTGGTAGGAGAAACCATGAGAGCTAATGATGCACCGAGTGAGGACGTGTATAAAGAAAAGAGAAGAGGGCCAAGCACCGAGCCCTGAGGCACCCCTGTTGTCAGCCCATGTGATCTGGACACGCCCCCTCGCCAAGATACTTTGAAGGATCTTCCTGTGAGGTAGGACATAAACCACGAGAGGACAGATCCTGAGATGCCAAGCTCAGAGAGTGTGGAGAACAGTATATGATGGTTGACCGTGTCAAAGGCAGCCGACAGGTCCAGCAGTATAAGGACTGAGGATTGACCAGTGGATCTGGCAACCCGTAGGGAATCAGTAACTGACAGGAGAGCAGTTTCAGTAGAACAGCCTTGCCTATAGCCAGACTGATATGGATCTAACAGGTTGTTGTCTTGGAGGAACTGTGGGACCTGACTGAAGACGGCACGTTCTAGTAGTTTAGACATGAATGGAAGCAGTGAGACCGGCCAGTAGTTTCCAACCTGGGCTGGGTTGAGTGTGGGTTTCTTCAGCAGTGGGGGAACCCGAGCTTGCTTGAAGGCAGAAGGAAAGACACCGGATTTAAGAGAGGAGGTGATAATATGGGTTACTGCAGGTTTGATTGTAGGTAAAATGCTCTGCAGGATGTCAGAGGGAACAGGATCAAGAAGACAGGTCGTGGGTTTTGAGTTGACTAGAAGTTTAGAGACTTGGTCCTCATTTAGAGAGCGGAAGGAGCAGAGTGAGGCACCAGTAGCTGGTTTGGTAAGGCTGAGTTGGTCAGGCTCAGTGAATTGGTTACTGATGGTAGCGACCTTTTCAGTGAAGTAGGAAGCAAACATTTCTGCAGTCAGCACAGTGGGAGGCTGAGCAGGTGGTGGAGATAGAAGAGAGTTAAACACTATGAACATGTCGTGTGTTGGGAGCATTGCGGATCTTGTTCTGATAAAAGGCTATCTTGGCCGCCTTTAGGCTGAATGTGAAAGTTTCAAGTTTTTGCTGGTACTCAGACAAGTCAGTGTGTTCTTTTGATTTGCGCCACTTTCTTTCTGCAGCCCCGAGTCCGGCTCTGTGCTCCCTCAGAACCTCTGTGAGCCATGGACTGGGAGGGTTTTGTCTGGCTGGTTTGGACACCAGAGGACAGAGTTTGTCCAGAGAGGAGGCGAGAGAGGAGCAGAGTGTTTCTGTAGCCTCATTAACAGACAGTAAGGAGAAGTCTGAGTGGGAAGGGAGGGCAGAGTAAACCTCATCAGACAGCTGTGTAGGTCTGAGGGAGCTCAGGTTTCTGTGGTAGGACACCATTTTAGGAGCCGCTTGAGTGGCATGAGGAAGGAAGACAGAGAATTTAACCAGGAAGTGGTCTGAAAGGTGCAGCGGGGTGACAGACAGGTCGGCTGTGGAGCAGTTTCTGGTCAGAACCAAGTCAAGAGTATTACCAGCTTTGTGTGTTGGAGGAGTCTGAACCAGTTTCAGATTGAAAGAGTAGATGAGAGCCAGAAAGTCAGTCGCTGTGGTTTGCCAATGTGAATGTTCATGTCTCCCATGACAATTAGTGGTGTGCCATCATCAGGAATGTCAGAGAGAATCATGTCCATTTCAGAGACAAACTCAGCTATACTGCCACCCGGAGGCGGTAAATGACCAGAATGTATGCAGTGATGGGTGTAGAGACCTTCACTGGTGATACTCAGGTGATGAGCAGGTAGCCATAGGACGGAGAGGTAAAGTTCCACTTTTTGGAAATAAGAAAGCCCGTTCCACCTCCTCGTCCAGCTGAGCGAGGTGTTTGGGTAAATTCTGCATTGACAGAAAGGGCAGCTGGTGTAGCTGTGTTTTCTGGACGGATCCAGGTCTCAGTCAGGGCTAGAACCTGAATGTCTGAGACATTTATCAATGAACTGATAAATTCTGTTTTGTTCACCGCAGACTGAAACCGCCTCTATCTGCTTTACCTGAGCAGTACACAGTGGGTGTGACCCGCGTCAAGGCCACAACTGGTTGTAGAGAGAAGGTGCTAACCCCACACCAGCGATGTAAACAATAAGACAGAAACCAAGACAGAAACTTACCTAACTGACTGTTCCAACCCAGATCAAAATCAGTGCTTGTTCTGGAAGGTGGTGTGGGTGGAAGGAATCCTTTGAAGACCTTCTCAATCCCACCAACACGTCTTCCGATGAGGAAGCAGAGTCTGGGGTAGCTGGTGCTGGCTCTCCCATCTCTGGGGCTGAGGTCACTGAGGTGGTTAAAAAAGCTCCCCGGTGGCAAGGCCCCGGGGGTGGATGAGGTCCGCCCGGAGTTCTTAAGGCTCTGGAGGCTGTAGGGCTGTCTTGGTTGACACACCTCTGCAGTATCATGTCAACATCCGGGACAGTGCCTCTGGACAGGACTGGGGGGGACCGGAGGGTGTGCTCCAACTACAGGGGGATCACACTCCTCAGCCTCCTTGGTAAGGTCTATTCAGGGGTGCTGGAGAGGAGGGTCCATGAGATAGTCCAACCTCGGATTGAAGAGGAGCAGTGTGGTTTTCTTTGTGGAACGGTGGACTGCACCCTCTTCAGGGTCTTGAAGGGGACGTGGAAGTTCACCCAACCAGTCTACATGTGTTTTGTGGACTTGGAGAAGGCGTTTGATCATATCCCCCAGGGACTCCTGTGGGGTAGTGCTTTGGATACCAGACCCTCTGATAAGCTGTCCAGTCCCTGTACAACAGGTGTCAGAGCTAGGATGGGATCCCCGGATCAGCTGGAGGAAATGGATGAGATGGGAGGTGGGAGTTATCTTCCAATCAGGGTTATTGATCATATTAGATAAAGTTATTCTGAATGCCCGACAGTCTTCCTCACCCAAAATGGACATGAGAGAAGCCACTTCTGCTAGCTGTAGCATATTTTCCACCTGGACCTTACTCTGAGTTTCTGAGAGTTTTTCAGACATCCTAAGGAAAGGATAGATAATACTTCATTCATCCCATAGATCAGGAAATTAAGCTCCGACAGCAGCAGAAGCAGTCCACCCATACTGTAGGGTTTTACATTTACATTTACAGTCCAAACATACAGCAACAGAACAAGACACAGAACACATCCCATGGGAATAGTGCCCAGTAACAGACTAAGTCATGTAAGGGGTGATGTCCATCATGACTAACATACTAAGGACACGTGTGTGCTGCTGCAGTTTATACAGACTGTGTCAAGGACATGTGGGTGGAAACACACGTCCATTATGACAGATTGATGTTGGACAGTCTGATGGGATGAAGGACTTCCTGAAGAGCTTCTTCTGAGGGTGCAGCAGTCTGTAGCTGAAGGAGCTACTGAGCGACCCCACAGTTTCATGTAGAGTGTGGGAGCTGTTGTCAGCTCAGCCAACATCCTCCTTTCCCTACTTCCTCTATGGCAGGGATCTCCAACTCCGGTTCTCGTGAGCTACTGTCCTGCAGGTTTTGGATTCTACCCTGATGCAACATACCTGACTCTAACCACTGGGTCATTAACAGGCTTGTGCAAAGGTGTGTTGTAGTAGGAGATGTTTAAAACCTGCAGGCCAGTAGCTCCTTCCTGTGAAGGTTACCAACAATCTCCTTTTTCTTGCACGTGTTTATGTGGAGGAGGTTCTGCTCACACCAGACTTCACTGCTTGCACCCACCATGGCTCAGTGGGTAGAGTGGTCGTCTTGTGGCCTGAGGGTTGCCGGGTTGATCCTCACCTGGAGAGCTCAGGTGAGCAAGACACCAAACCCCTAATTGTTCCTGATGGGTCATGGTTAGCATCTTGCATGGAAGCTTCACCATCAGTGTGTGAATGTCTTTGTGAATGGATGCTGTATAAAGCGCTATATAAATACAGAGGGCCCCTGTGCTACACATCACCACATCAGGTTTGGTTATGAAGCTTCAGGTTCTGGGGCTTCTCTGTGAGGTACTGGTGGTCCATGTAGCCAGGTGGGCCTCTACTCCAGCGCCTAACATCTTCATCTGAAGGTGTGGTGGTTGTACAGGCTCCTTATCAAACTTAGGCCCTAACAGCCGTACTGACTAGGAAAATAGTAATCCTATAATAAATTCAGTTGTCTTTCCTCTCCACAGACCTCCTCGCTCTCTGGTCTGGTTCTATGAACAATAACAGTTTTTCGCTATAGCTCTGTCCTGTCTGATCATTAATTAACTTCTGACTTTAGTTAACTGATGACACAATTCATGATGGAAATATCTGTATTTTCCCATACAGGGAAGTTAGATTGAACTAGGAACAAACAGCATAAACTTCATCACACCGACTCAGTGATGATGTGGGCAGAAGATACAACAGAATTAAGAAAACGACAAAACCACATAGACCACACCAATTAACATAAAAGCAATAAAATAAAAAAGATGTTCAAAATGAGGGTATCATTTCCAGTTCCAGGGCTTCCATATGTTCAGTCCAGCAACCAGAGGGTAGCAGCCCAAAGTCAGACCAGTGGGAACGACCCGGCTCTTAGATGGCTGAAGTACTGAAGCACCGGTCCAATAAAAAGATCTGGTAGCTGCTCCTGATTCCTCCCAGGAACCTGGTCTATTGTGATCAGTTTTTATTCAGCAGAACTACAGGCCAAGGAGAAGGTGTGGCAGCTACCTTCCAATCAGGGCTCTTGACCAGTCCTAGACCTGAGATTAGTTCTAGTTCCTCTGAATACCCGACTCTCAGTCTTTCTCACCCAGAATGGAGCTGAGAAGCTGCTTCTGCCAACAGTAGATATTCGTCCACCTGGACCTTACAGTTTTGGATGTTTCAGACCTCTGATCAGACTTAGAGCTGAATCCTGATAAAGTCATTGATCGGGGTAAGGTTAATGTTGACCATGAAAATGAAGGCATTGATTTTAACTCTATATTAAATTTGACTGGCTTTTCTAGATACAGTATATGTGAGTCCAGTGACTTAAACCAGCTGGAGGATGGTTTAGTGGGTATCATTGAAAACAGGTAGTTTACTTTAGATAGAACCATCATTTTAACTGTAGCAACCCTCTACATGAGTGATATGGGTAAGTGCCTCCATCGTGAGAGATCATCCTCTATTGCTTTAAGTAGCTGGACATAATTTAGCTTTGTTAGTTCTGATAACCTGGGGGAAATGTTTATGCCTAGATATCTAATGTTTCCAGACTGTATTGTAGTATTGGGTGTGTTTTGTAGGTCAGATATTGATGAGAATGTGTTAATAAGTGTGATTGTCTGGGGGAGAGATGTCGGTGAGTTCTGGAGGAAAAGTAATATGTCATCAGCATAAAGACTTATCTTATGTTCTATATTTTTGGCATGGATTCCTTTAATCTCTTTATTTTGTCTTATGGCAGCAGCTAGGGGTTCAATAAAAATAGCAAAGAGTGATGGAGAAAGCAGGCAGCCCTGTCTGGTGCCTCTCTGCAAACAGAAGCTTGGAGAGGTTTGATCATTGGTCTTCACACATGCATTTAAGTTGTTATATAATATTTTTATCCAGTCTATGAAAGATGACCCAAACCCAAATTTGTTTAACGTTACAAATAAAAATTTCCAGTTTACTCGGTCAAATGCTTTTTCTGCGTCTAAAGAAATAACTGTGGAAGGTGAGAATGCTGTAACGCGAGACTTGGCAGAATCAACATGGCACGCTACTGAAAACAAACAAACGCCACAAGCTAACAGAGAAATATTTTTTTTTTTAAATTATATATTCCAAACCACACTAACCCGGCCACTCTGGATCACATTGAAGAAGATCTCATCAGCTCGACGGATTTCATCGAAGAAAGCTTCCAGCGGATCGTAATGGGCAAGTCTAACGCTGCAGTGACGGCCTCAAAAACCGGCTCCAGTTCTAAAAGAGTTTGCCCGGCAGATTCCCCCGAAGCAACCAGCCCAGTTTCTCCAACCGGCAGCGATACGACGGATATCCTAATCTCTATCGACGGGAAGCTATCCAGTCTCGATGCCCGTCTCTCCCTGCTGGAAGTTCTTCATCGTGAGTTTCAATCTTTAAAAGAAAGTTTGGGATAAAGCCAAAAGCAGGTGGAAGCTCTTGTTACAGAGAACAACACCCTCAGAGACTCGGTGGAAAGCCTTACCGAAGGAGTAAGCCGACTATCAGTGGAAAATAAAAAAATGAAAGAGTTAGTCCTAGATCTACAGGCTCGTAGCCTGAGAGATAACCTAGTTATTTCAGGGATCCCAGAGCAGGTGGAGGAAGATACAGAGGCAGCTGTTAAAAAATTCATCAGAACCAACCTTAAACTTCCAGAGGAAAAGGTAAAAGCCATCTCCTTTCATCGGGTTCACCGCATAGGGGAAAAAAAAACTGGAGGGTACACCCAGGCCGATAGTAGCTAAATTCGTTCTCCACAAAGAAAAAGAAGAGGTGAAGCGTTGCAGCAGACAGCTTCGTGGGACTGACCTTAGCATGAACGATAAGCTTCCCAGAGAAATCCTGGAGCGTCGCAGCGTCTTGTTCCCCATCAGGAGGAAATTCCTGGATGGAGGAGCCCATGCTGCCATCTCGGTGGACAAACTTTACGTCGATGGACAGCTACATCGTGACCATAACACCACTCCCTGCTCTACTGACCTCAGATATGTATCCACACTCTGCACTTTTACAGGTGTTATAAACGCTAATCAGACTCACTGGGCTTAAGTCACAGAGTTTAATGTTTGTTCACAATAGACAATAATACTGCCAGTCTCTAATGTTCACAAAATGGACTTATTTTTTATGGGTTCATTTTCTTTTTTCACCCCCCCCCCCTTTTTTGTCATTTTCCTCTCATTTTTTTCTTCTTTTCCTCTCTCTCTGCACTCTTTTTTTTTTTTTTTCTAGCTGCCACCTCACAAAACCACATAACACTGATGCTAAACTGCACAGTACATTTAGTAATACCTGCATATATAACTATAAACTCACATTTATTAATTAAAGCACATTTAATAACATTCAAAGCATGCACACAACATTATGCATACATATTTATACACTTACACACACACACACACACACATTTATATCAACAAGAAGCATCCAACACTCACTTTTCTTTTTTTCCAAGTATTTTTATTAATTTTACTTTAAACCATCATCCCAAATAAAATTTGCATGAACAATTCAAACCATATTATATAA
This sequence comes from Melanotaenia boesemani, assembly GCF_017639745.1. Classification (NCBI taxonomy): domain Eukaryota; kingdom Metazoa; phylum Chordata; class Actinopteri; order Atheriniformes; family Melanotaeniidae; genus Melanotaenia; species Melanotaenia boesemani. The sequence goes on along the minus strand of NC_055689.1, from coordinate 37,916,352 downwards.
ACCACAACATATGCTCATACACACACACACACACACGGAGTAAGCTTGCACAAAAATAGTGTACAAAGTGAAAAATAAATAAAAAAAAGAACTAAATAAATATATATAAAACAAACCAATGACATTAAGAAATTATAAATGCAGGAATGATCCTTACTTCTCAGTTTCTATAATGATCATATATGGTTCCCAAAGATATTCAAATTCTTTCCGTTTTCCTTTGGCAATATATGTTAGTTATTCCAGACCAACAGATGTTGAGAGTTCCTTTATCCACTGCTTCACAGAGGGAGGGTCCATACTTTTCCAGCATAGTGCAATAACTCTCCTCGCTTGTACAAGCCCAAAATCTAACAGTTTAGTCAGTTTCTGTGTTTGTATGAAGTCCTCAGGATACACATCGAGCACACAAAGTTTCGCATTTAAAGGAATACTGAAATTAAAAACCTCTGACAGACATTTAATTACATCTTTCCAAAATTTCTGTATCTTCTGACATTTCCATAAACAGTGAAAATGAGTTCCTTTATCATCTAGACACTTAGTACACGTGTCAGGAATGTTCACTGACATATGATGGAGTTTGACAGGGGTTATGTACATCCTCATCAGCCATTTGCATTGAAGCAGCTTACATCGTGTATTGATTGTTTGTCTTTGTGCCTTTAAGCAGGCATTATTCCATTCTATTTCGTCAATGTTTTCTTGGATGTCATCTCTCCAGGCATTTAACTTATCCATAGTTGAATCTTTAGAAGTAGACATGAGTAAATTATAAAATATAGAGAGTAAATCTTTTTTTCTCAAACCTTCAAGAGAAATTTCTTCTATTTTTGACAGCTGGGGAGCGCACATTACCTGTGTGGATCTGGATGAGATGTAACTTTTTAGCTGTAGATATTTAAAGAAGTGTTTATGAGGAATATGATATTTTTCACATAGCTGATTGAAAGCAATACTCCATCCATGTACAGATCTTGAACCTTTTGTATACCCTTTACAGTCCACAATCTGAATCCTCCATCTTTTTTACCAGGTGTAAATTGTTCATTGCCCCAAATAGGAGTGAACTGTGAGAGTGGTGGAGCGTCCCCTACGTGTTTGTGTGCTGTGTGCCACACTGATAAAGTATTTTTAAGGAAGGGATTCTTTGTACGTTTTCTTAGTGTTTTGACATCAGATGAATATAAATAGCTTTGTAATGGTAAATCAGGAATGGAGTCTTGTTCGATGTTAACCCAAGCTGGAGGTGAATTTGCACAGAAATAATGTGTAGCTGATGTTAGCTGGGCAGCCATATAATACCATCTAAGGTTTGGAAGCTGGAGTCCTCCCCTCTCATAAGGCAGATACAGCAACTTTAAACGGAGTCTTGCCTTCCTATTATTCCAAATGAACTGACTGAACAATTTATTTAGGTTTTCATAGAACAAAGCTGGTAATGGTAGAGGAAGTGTCTGAAAATAGTACAAAATCTTGGGTAAAATTGTCATTTTTAAAATGTTTATTCGGCCTATCATAGATATAGGTAAATTGGACCATCGATTTAATGTCTCAGTAACTTCTGCAACCAGGGGGTGATAATTAGCTGGGATTATTCTATCCAGTTCTGGAGTGATATTAATACCTAAGTATTTAAAACCATTTTTGGTTATTGCAAATTGAGTGGTTAAAGTGGGATTCTCCCTTTCTTCCTTATTTAGTAACATTAATTGTGATTTTGAATTATTTATTTTATATCCAGAGAACTCTCCAAAGTCTTCTATTAAGTTCACCAGGTTGGGAACACTATTTTTAAGTCTGTTAGGAAAAATATGATATCATCTGCAAATAAAGCAATAAGATGATCATTTCCCCCAATTCTAATACCCGATATTCCTGTGTGCACTCTTACTGCCATTGCCAAAGGTTCTATTGCCAATGTGAAAAGTAGTGGTGACAGAGGACAACCTTGTCTTGTTGACCGCTGTAAGTTAAACGGTTTTGAGACATTGTTATTAGTTAAAACTTGCGCGGTGGGTTTAGTGTACAATAATCGAATCCACTTGATGAATTTTGTACCTAAACCATATCTTGGAAGCAAGTCAAAAAGATAATTCCACTCTATTCTGTCAAATGCTTGACATGCATCCACAGCTAACATTGCTGTATCTTTTGTATTTTGTTTCTCATATAATATATTTAGAACACGCCTAATATTGTGATAGCCCTGTCTCTGTTTAACAAAGCCTTGTTGATCATCTATTATTAATTTGGGTATAACTTTGTCCAGACGCCTAGAAAGTGCTTTGCATAAGATCTTCGTGTCACATCCCATGAGACTAATTCCCCTGTAAGAGGCGCATTCATCTGGGGGCTTGTTAGGTTTTAATATAAGAGTTATTGTAGCTAACCTCAAAGAGTCCAGGAGAGTTCCTAATTCAAATGACTCTTTGTACATGTCAAGAAGTGGCTGTACTAACTTATTTTTAAATGTTTTATAAAATTCTACAGGCAGTCCATCTTGTCCAGGTGCTTTACCACTGTTCATATCCCCTATAGCTTCCAACAGATCTTTTGTTGTTAACGGACGGTCAATTGTCAATTTATCCTCTTCTGATAATGTCTGGAATTTTAGTTGATCAGGAAAGGTATTCCGGGCTTCTTCATTAACACTACATCCTGAGGTGTATAAGATTTTATAAAACTCCCTAAAACTTTGGTTTATCTCTGAGGGGTTCATTGTCAAGTTATCTGGTGTTTGTTTTATATTATAAATCATTCTTTCGGCTTGTGTTTTTTTAATCCTCCATGCTAATAATTTGCCTGCTTTTTCACCCTGATCATAAAATGCCTGTTTAGTCCACATTAAGCTCTTTGCCACTTTATCAGTTGTCAATTTATCATATTTGGCTCTCATCATAGTAAGATTATGTAATTTTCCAGAATCCTTGCTGCGATAAAATTCGTTCTCGAGAGTTTTAATTTGTTTTTCTAATGATTGGATTTCTTGATTGTATTTTTTGTTTTGAGTGCTGGTGAAGCTAATAATTTCTCCCCTTATATAAGCTTTAAAAGCTTCCCATCTAATACTGGCCGTGGTTTCCTCCTTGTTTAGCTCAAAATATTTGTCGATGCAATTGTCTACAAATTTAAGAAAAGTTGGATCCTTTAACAAAAACGTTTGCAATCTCCATCTTTTTGAACAATGTTCAACCTTGCCCAGCTGCACTTCCATCGAAACTACGGCATGATCGCTGATTAAAATACTACTATATCCACAATTATTTACTTGAGGTTGTAACTCCATAGATATTAAAAAATAGTCAATGCGTGAATGGATTTTGTGTGAATTTGAATAACACGAGTATTGCCTGTTTTCTGAATTTACATCCTCCATATATCAATTATTCTCAGATCTTGCATATAGTTGTGGAGCACTTTTCTGGTTTGTATATGAGTATTGTCGCCTTGTGTAGACCTATCTAGTACTGGGTCTACAATTAAAGTCACCTCCTAGAATGTAAAGGCCTTCTAAAGCAGACAGTTAAAAACAGTATCAATAAAGGACGGGCAGTCTTCATTGGGGCCGTATACATTTATAAGGTTTATTTTCTATGAAAGAATGTTACCTTGCACAATAATGTATCTGCCACCCGGATCTTCGATAAGTTTTAGTGTTTGAAACGGTATTGATTTATGTATAAGGGGGAACGACCCCTCTGGCATGACTAGTAAAAGCATGAAATACAAGACCTGGCCATCTTTTGGTCAACATTTGTATGTCTGATGCGACCAAGTATGATTCTTGTATGAAAACAATGTTAGATTTTAAACTCTTTATCCTATTTAATACTTGTTTTACTTTGGCTAATTTCCTTATTCCTCTAACATTCCAGCTTGAAATATTGGCATTCAGACTACTTGTTTGTTTTGTTCTCTCCATATAGAGCTTATAGTATCACTCAAGGAAAATTAAAATAAATAAAATAACGTTAAAGTGAACATTACCATAGAAGTGCAAGCTCACACATACATTCAAACACCCATACATACTCAACAGTATAGCCTGTTCTGAACAAATCCTCAGTGAAATGCATATCCCTTCCCCTTGAACACAGCGAGTTCTAAGGAAGTTGATCCACAGCGGTGGGGAGCAACTTGTCGGTGTGACCTCACCTATATTCCTCACGCTTTATCCATCAACCGTGCACTAAAATTAGTACATTTAACCCTTATCTGTAAAAAAACGTATCTTATTAAAACATACCTGTCAACGAAGTTTGCTCAAAGTAGAGTTGGAACTTCATACACATTCCAGAACAAAACCTGTATATTTAAACCTTTTATCTGCACTCTCAAAATACTTTAAGTTCAGGTGTCTCTGTTATTGATCCGTTGTAAAGGTGCAGTCCTAACTGTCATTATTGCCCCTATGGTGTATGAAGAAAACCTTCCCCTCTGGTCTCTCACTCATCTCGGTCCTCTGCTGTAGCTTGAGGAAGGTTTTTGTAAAACTCTTCAGCCTCCTGTGGTGTTGAGAAGAGGTGTATCTTGCCACTATATAGGACTCTGAGCCTGCAGGGGTTATGTTGAAATCCACGGAAGGCGTTGATGTCAAGGAGTTTCTTTATGACTGAGTGAAACCCCCGTCGTATGCGGACCGTTTCTGCAAAGAGATCCTGCACAAATGTAAGCTTGAGCCCATCATGCGTAATTTCTTGTTTCCGTGTTCCTCTACACACAAACTCCTTTTCTTGGAATTTCAGGAAGCGGACCAATACTGCTCTGTTTTGGTTTGGGCTTCCCGAGGCCGCTGTGCGGTGGACCCGCTCCAATGTAAATGACTTCTGAGCGGTCATCCAGCCATTTCAGCAGCATGTCATTAATAAAATCATAAAGCGGCCGTGTCCCCTCCGCACCTTCTCTTATGCCAAAGATGCGCAGGTTCTTCCTTCTTCCCCGGTTCTCTAGATCGTCCGTCTTTGCCTCCAGAAAGGAAATTCGTTTAATAGCTGATTTCAGCGCTGCTTCGGTTTCTTCGAGCGACTTTTCAGTCTCATTGATACGAGCCTCGGCTTCTTCGATAAGGGCTGCATTGGTCGAAACGTCCTGTTTAATCTCTGTCACCTTACTTTCTAGTGCAGTCAAAGCATTTGCCACTCCAGTCAGCCTGGTGCCAATGTTGTCTAACTTTGCTCCGAAGTCTGACCGCAGAGATCTCAGCTCACGTAGTACGTCTTCCATGCTACCTATGCTAGCTTCCGTGCTACTCAGTGGACTTGGCGGAGTTATTTTAGTACTTGTCTTGTGTCCACGAGTGAAAATGTCACACTGTTTTACAGCCGAAGGTTTTGACATAGCAATTTCTTGTCGTTTTATAAAAGTCGTTGACAGTTTAGAAGGGTTATTTTAACAAAATCAATGCACGGTCTAGGAGCTTTTTTAACGAGCAGCCATCTTGGTCACGTGACCCCCGGAAGTCCTCCACCACTCACTTTTTCACCACAAGCAGGACCAAACTTAGATTTATCACGTGGAATGTGCACGGAGCTGGGACCAGAAATAAGAGACTAAAAATCTTTAATAGATTAAAGGACCTGCAGGCAGACATTGTGTTCTTACAGGAGATTCATATGACAGAAACATCAGTGAATGCTCTCTCTACAACCCAGTTTCCTCATGTTTACTCAGCCTGTTATAACTCCAGACAGAGAGGGGTAGCCATTCTGATAAATAGAAAAGTAACATTCACAGAAATTAACGTAATCACAGATCCAGAAGAAAGTTTCATCATAGTAAAATTATCTATTCAAAATATGATGCTTAGCTAACTTATATGGCCCAAATGTTGACGATCCCTCCTTCTTTCACTCTTTCTTCACATCACTTTCTGAACACACAGATAGCCCACTAACCACAGGAGGGGATTTTAACATGGTTCTGGGCTCAGCTGGTAGATTTAATAACACTGTAAACCATCGAAACTGGCAATCCACAAACACTGTTAAACAATGTATGGAGGATTTTGGACTTTGCGATATATGGCGGTCTTATCACCCTAATATCAGAGAGTACACCTTCTTTTCCTCAGTTCACCATTCATACTCTAGGCTAGATTATTTTCTGGTTAGCAGCTCTTTGGTGAGATTTCAGAGACCCAGATTCACCCCATCACTATCAGCGACCATGCCCCAGTTTCCTTTACTTTGAGGAACACGAGAATCACACCACCGACTAAAAGCTGGAGATTTAATACAGCGTTGCTTAAAGATCCCGACTTTATCAGCTACTTCACAAAAGAATGGGCTATATACTTAGAAAACAATGACAAACCAGGAGTCTCAGCATGTGTTCTGTGGGAAGCAGGGAAAGCGGTAATGCGAGGCAAAATCATCTCTTTTGCGTCACATAAAAAAAAGAACGAAAACTCAAAAATATTAGAATTAGAATTAAGAATTAAATCATTAGAAGACGCCTACAGAGCTTCACCAGATGAACCAACGATGAACCAAATAAGGAAGGCTAGACTGGAATTAAATGAAATAATTAACTAGAGAACAGAATTTCTGGTGCAAAGATTACGCTTGGAGACATTTGAACATAGTAATAAACCTGGAAGATTTTTAGCTCATCAGTTAAAAATAAATAAAGAAAAATCTACCATATCAGCTGTTAAAGATTCAGTAGATAATATTACGCATGACCCAGATGCAATAAACAACATCTTTAGAGATTTCTATAAAACTCTATATACATCACACTTAGATCCATCAGACAATGATATCCATCATTTTCTTAACAACATAGATCTTCCAGGTTTACAGCAGGAACAAGTCACGGCCTTAGATTCCCCCCTCACAGTGGAGGAGCTACATGAAGCCCTTAAACATATGCCCTGTAAAAAAGCCCCAGGTCCGGATGGCTTCCCAGCAGAGTTCTATAAAGAATTCTGGTCAACACTGGCCCCTACATTTTTCAAAATGGTGACACAAATAAAGGAAAATGGTTACTTACCCCCAAACACAAACTCTGCCACCATTACTGTACTATTAAAACCAGGTAAAGACCCACAATACCATCTAGCTACAGACCCATATCACTGATAAATGCGGACCTTAAAATAATTTGCAAAGCATTAGCTGGAAGGTTAGAGAAAGTAACTCCTCTCATTATACACCCTGATCAAACAGGCTTTATAAAGGGCAGATATTCCTCTGTTAACATGCGGAGACTAATTATTATAATAGATTATTCTACCATCAATAACCTGGAAACAATAATAGTTTCTTTAGATGCAGAGAAAGCTTTTGATCGTGTTAACTGGAAATATTTACTAGCTACTCTAAACAGATTCGGCTTTGGCCCATCTTTCATTAACTGGATTAAAATCTTATACAGTTCTCCTAATGCGAGTGTCAGAACAAATGACCAAACCTCTCCAAGTTTTAATTTACAAAGGGGTACCAGACAAGTTTGTCCACTATCCCCCTCAATTTTTGCTATTTTTATTGAACCACTAGCCGCAGCAATTAGACAAAATAAAACTATTAAAGGCATTCAGTCCAAAATATATTTCATAAAATAAGTCTTTATGCTGATGATGTTTTACTATCGTCCTCCAGAACTCACAAACCTCTCTATCTGAAACAATCTCACTAATTAATAAATTCTCATCACTGTCGGACTACTCCGTTAACTGGTCTAAGAGTACAGTTCTACCCATCAACTGTAGCTTTCAAAATCTACCCAGCATCACCTTAAAATCAGGTAACATTAGATACCTGGGTGTAAATATTCCCTCCAGGCTCTCAGAACTAACAAAACTTAATCACACTCACCTTCTTAAGACTATAGAAGATGATCTTGCTCGCTGGAAATCTCTACCCATTTCCCTCATGGGGAGAGTTGCCACTATAAAAATGATGGTTCTACCCAAAATCAACTATTTGTTTTCTATGATTCCTATGAAACCCCCCTCTACCTGGTTTAAATCGCTAGAATCACACATCTCCCGATTTCTCTGGAAAAATAAACCTCCCCAGATCAGTTTAAAAACTTTACAGAAGCCGAAAGATAGAGGAAGATTAGACCTGCCTAACTTTCAACATTACTTCCTAGCTAATAGATTGCAATATGTCCTAAAATGGCTCAAACCTAGTCCACTAGATGACCTGTGGATAAACATAGAACAAACATTTTGTGACAATTTGGAAATTTCTAATCTTCCTTTTTTCAGCTAAAGTATAAAAAAAGCTAAAGTGCTTCAAATGTGTCAACATCAGCACTTCTCTGACAGCCTGATGGGAATTTCTCAATAAAACCAACTCCTCAATAATACCATGTAAACTCACACCTATCTGGAACAATCCTGATATTCTACTAAACGAAAATATGCTAAACTTTAACCAATGGATTAACAAAGGAATTAAATACTTTGAACATATTATCCATAACAGAAACATTTTATCTTTTAATACACTCTCATCACAATATGGGATTAACAGCAACAGATTCTTAGAATATCAACAACTCAAAACCATAATACACACAAATTCCCCTTCACCGAACAGACCTGGAACTTCCTCCAATGGTAGCAGATTTTATGGACCTCTGTACCCCAAAGTTACTTTTAAAAATATACAGATTAATTCTAAAAGTAGATTATTTAAATTCCCTACCTACTTTGAAATGGGAGATAGATTTATCCATCAATCCTAATCAACCATTTTGGCTACAAATATGTCTTAATGCCTTTAATATGACAGACAGCCCAAATTTACAACTCATACAATTCAAAGTCCTCCATAGAACGCATTACACAGGACAAAGGATGTTCAAGATGGGTCTTAATCACTCAGATATCTGCACACAGTGCACAGGTAACACAGCAGATGATTACCTACACGCTTTATGGCTCTGTTCACCTGTCCAGAAGTTCTGGAATAAGGTTTGTGAGGATTTATCAACATGGGTTAGATGTAACATTCCTGCATGTCCTAAACTTTGTTTACTGGGTGAGCTAAGTGACATCAATATAGACACTAACAAAGCACATATGGTCCTCACGGCCTTATGTATCGCAAAGAAAACTATTCTGGTGAACTGGAAGTCTAAAAACAATCTAAATATTAACCAGTACAGAAATCTCCTGTTGGATCACATCAGTCTAGAGACTGTATCGGCATCTATTAAAAACCAATCAGTTAACTCTCAGTCTCCCTGGACCCCGCTGATTAGTCACATCACGTAGTGGGAAGGGGTGCTGGGGTCTAGTTGCTCTGTGGAGGTCGGTAGTGGGGCTGGCTGGGGGGCCTTGGGGGCCTGGGGGCTGGTGCTCCCTGGGGGCAGGCCGGGGGGCGACAGGGGGTCAGGGGCAGTCGGGGGGCTGGCCTGGTTGCTGTGGCGGGGGGGGGCTGATCCGATACCGGGCAGGTACCCTTGGGATTACAATGTGTCCGTTGGGACGAAGGGAGGGGTAGGGGGAAGGGGGGCGGCGGGGGTCCTGGTGGGCAGTTAGGCAGTGGGGGGGATTAGGGCTCATGGGGGTGGAGTCTACTCTCCTTCTCGCTCTCTCCCCTCCCGCCGGGCTCCTTCGGGGTGGATGGGGGCGCTGTGCCTTGGGCCCGACCAGGATATGTGTGTGCAACCTGGGGCTCTCTGGTCCCCTGGTGTGGTGGCGTGGGCTGCCGGGGGTTCCTGTCAGGTTCCTGGGTGGGGCTCTGCTGGGGGGAATGGGTGGCTCTTGGGCCTGTGGGGTGCCTGCCCTCTGTGCAGCCCGCGCTGTGGCGCCCGCTGGGCCTGCTCACCATCGCCCTGGGCTGCCCGGTGCCCCTGCCCCTGCCCCGTCGCGCCGGGGGGTTCCGGTCTGGGGACCCCTCTGCTCTGGTCCGGGTGGGCCGCTGCTCTGTCTGCTTTGGCTGTTCTGGGCTTGGTGCTCTGTGGACCTGCTGGGCCTTTGGGGCCTCGGGCTCCCCCTGTCCCCCACTGATGCTTCGGGGTGAGGCGTGATTGCGGCCCCCTTGCGGGTACACATTTCCTCCTTGTTGCATGGCCACACATGTATGTTAACACGTGCATGCTCACAAACGTGCTCGTCTCTCCATCCGCTTCTCACTAGATGTAGCTGATGTTTGTGTGTTGGTACGTTTGTCTGCAGGTACGTTTGATGACTATTGTAATTTTTCATATCATCATCATCCTATTTTTCTTTTGGTATCATGTAGTACTGTGGTAGTTTATATTGTTTTTTTGTGATATGTTCTGGGCAGCATAGATAACTGTTATTTCCACATTTTAATCCTGTCCTTTTCTCCCTTTTTTTTTTCTTTTTTCTCTCTCTTCCTCTATCTCCCTGTCAGGTTCGGCACTGACATATAAAGACTAAAGAAAATAAGATTACAATAAAAATAATAAAAATATCAAGGGCAGCCATGTTTATAACATGTATATAACATGTCTCCCTTGGTAGAGCAAATCTGTCAAGCAAAATATGGCACACAGACCTCGTTCTGTATGTTAGGATGCTGGACAGGACAGGGTAAAAAAAATAAATAAATAAATAAAGAAATGACTGTGGATTCCAGGTTATGTAGAGTAGAATAATCTACGATAATAATTAATCTACGCATGTTAGTAGAGGAACGTCTACCTTTAATAAAGCCTGTTTGGTCAGGATGTATTATAAGATCTACATTTATCAATGAAACTGGACGGTAACTGGATGGAAGTGTCGGGTCTTTTCCTGGTTTTAATGGTAATAATAGGAGCATCTATACCTGGACCACCTGGACCTGGGCCATCTGGACCTGGACCACCTGGATGTGGGTCATCTGGAACTGGACCTTCTGAACCTGGACCATCTGGACCTGAGTCATCTGCACCTGGGTCATCTTGACCTGGACCAACTGGACCTGGGTCATCTGTACCTCGATCTGGACCATCTGGACCACCTGGACCTGGGTCATCTAGATCTGGACCACCTGAATCTGGACCATCTGGACCCGGATCTGGACCATCTGGACATGAACCATCTGGACCTGGACCATCTGAACCACCTGATCTGGGTCATCTGGACCTGGACCACCTGGACGTGGGTCATCTGGAACTGGACCTTCTGAACCTGGACCATCTGGACCTGGGTGATCTGGACGTGGGTCATCTTGACCTGGACCACCTGGACCCGGATCTGGACCATCTGGACATGAACCATCTGGACCTGGACCATCTGAACCACCTGGACCTGGGTCATCTGGACCTGGACCACCTGGACGTGGGTCATCTGGAACTGGACCTACTGGACCTGGACCTTCTGGACCTGAACCATCTGGACATGGACCATCTTGATCTGGGTCACCTGGACCTGGGTACTCTGGACCTGGACAACATGGACCTGGACCAACTGGAGCTGGACCACCTGGACCTGGACCATCTGGACCTGGACCATGTGGACCAGGATCACCTGGACCTGGACCACCTGGACCTGGACCATCTGGACCTGGACCATGTGGACCTGGACCACCTGGACCTGGACCATCTGGACATGGACCATCTGGACCTGGACCATCTGTAGTTGGACCATCCTGACCTGGATCTGGACCATCTGGTCTTGGACCACCTGGACCTGGACCATGTTGAACTGGAACATCTGTATGTCGACCATCTGGATCTGGACCATCCTGACCTGGATCTGGACCATGTGGTCTTAGACCATCTGGACCTGAACCAACTGGACCTGGGTCATCTGGACCAGAACCATCTGGACCACCTGGACCTGGGTCATCTGGACCTGGGTCATCTTGACCTGGACCAACTGGACCTGGGTCATCTGGACCTCGATTTGGACCATCTGGACCACCTGGACCTGGGTCATCTAGAGCTGGACCATCTGGACCAGAACCATCTGGACCTGAATCTGGACCATCTGGACCTGGACCTGGACCATCTGGACATGGATCATCTGGACCACTTGGACCTGGGTCATCTGGACCTGGACCATCTGAACCTGGACCATCTGGACCAACTGGACCTGGGTCATCTAGATCTGGACCACCAGAATCTGGACCATCTGGACCTGAACCATCTGGACCTGAATCTGGACCATCTGGACATGAAACATCTGGACCTGGACCATCTGGACCTGGATTTGGACCATCTGGACATGGACCACCTGGACCTGGGTCATCTGGACCTGGACCACCTGAACCTGAACCACCTGGACGTGGGTCATCTGGAACTGGACCTTCTGGACCTGGACCTTCTGGACCTGAACCATCTGGACATGGACCATCTTGATCTGGGTCACCTGGACCTGGGTACTCTGGACCTGGACAACATGGACCTGGACCAACTGGACCTGGACCACCTGGACATGGACCATCTGGACATGGACCATGTGGACCAGGACCACCTGGACCTGGACCATGTGGACCTGGACCATCTGGACCTGGACCATGTGGACCTGGACCTGGAGCATGTGGAACTGGACCATCTGGAACTGGACCATCTGTATGTCGACCATCTGGATCTGGACCATCCTGACCTGGATCTGGACCTTCTGGACCTGAACCATCTGGACATGGACCATCTTGACCTGGGTCACCTGGACCTGGTTACTCTGGACCTCGACCACCTGGACCTGGACCAACTGGAGCTGGACAATCTGGACCTGGACCAACTGGACCTGGGTCAACTGGACCTGGACCATGTGGACCAGGATCACCTGGACCTGGACCATCTGGACCTGGATCTGGACCATGTGGGCCAGGACCACCTGGACCTGGACCATTTGGACCTGGACCATCTGGACCTGGACCATCTGGACCATCTGGAACTGGATCATCTGGACATGGACCATCTGGACCTGGACCACCTGGACCTGGACCATGTGAAACTGGACCATCTGGAACTGGACCATCAGTAGTTGGACCATCCTGACCTGGATCTGGACCATCTGGAACTGGAACATCTGGACCTGGACCATGTGGACCAGGACCACCTGGACCTGGACCACCTGGACATGGACCATGTGGACCAGGACCACCTGGACCTGGACCATCTGGACCTGGACCATGTGGACCTGGACCATCTGGACCTGGACCATGTGGACCTGGACCTGGAGCATGTGGAACTGGACCATCTGGAACTGGACCATCTGTATGTCGACCATCTGGATCTGGACCATCCTGACCTGGATCTGGACCATGTGGTCTTGGACCATCTGGAACTGGACCATCTGTATGTCGACCATCTGGATCTGGACCATCCTGACCTGGATCTGGACCATCTGGACCTGGACCACCTGGACCTGGGTCATTTGGACCTGGACCACCTGGACCATCTGGACCAGGATCTGGACCATCTGGACCTCGACCACCTGGACCTGGACAAACTGGAGCTGGACAATCTGGACCTGGACCAACTGGACCTGGACCATGTGGACCAGGATCACCTGGACCTGGACCATCTGGACCTGGACCACCTGGACCTGGACCATTTGGACCTGGACCATCTGAAACTGGATCATCTGGACATGGACCATCTGGACCTGGACCATGTGAAACTGGACCATCTGGAACTGGACTATCTGTAGTTGGACCATCCTGACCTGGATCTGGACCATCTGGAACTGGATCATCTGGACCATCTGGACCTGGACCATGTTGAACTGGACCATCTGGAACTGGAACATCTGGACCTGGACCATGTGGACCAGGACCACCTGGACCTGGACCACCTGGACATGGACCATGTGGACCAGGACCACCTGGACCTGGACCATCTGGACCATCTGGACCTGGACTATGTGGACCTGGACCATCTGGACCTGGACCTGGAGCATGTGGAACTGGACCATCTGGAACTGAACCATCTGTATGTTGACCATCTGGATCTGGACCATCCTGACCTGGATCTGGACCATCTGGACCTGGACCACCTGGACCTGGGGCATTTGGACCTGGACCATCTGGACCGGGATCTGCACCATCTGGTGAATCGAAGGCTGTTTTATTTTCATGTTTTGATTGATGTTACTAAGAAATGATCAATATTCTCATGTGTTGTGTTTAGTTGTGATTTAAATAAAGTTTTCTAGAATTCTCTAGAAGTGTTATTCATCTTGTCGGGTCGTGGCTGATGTTTCCTTCCTCGTTACTGCTTTTCCTGCTTTTCCTGCTTCCCAACGAACACGCTGAAGTTTGTGGTAGGTTTGTTTTTAGATATAAGGCCCGTTCTCTCTGAAAGTAGCTGATTAACTCAGAAGCTGTCAGACTGCTGAACTCTTGCCATGCCTTGTAGACTCCTCCCCACCCTACCCCACCCTTCCCCACCTCTGAACACCAGCCCAAACCCTGCTGCCCTGCCCCCATCCCCATCCTAAACTGAATCCACCCCCCCCACTCCGACAAACAGACCTGCACTGCAAACACTTTACCCCCCCCAGGGGAGTTCCTGTCCACATGTTTACATGTTTACCTGCTGTCCATATAAGTGCAATATCACTAATATTAATATCAGAAGTGTTATACTTTGGACTACCACTACCTCATGCACATACATACTTGCACATATGTATCTAGGCTGCACATGCAAACTGGGCTCTTTAGTGTTTACTGTTATTTTTATTTTTATTTTATTTAAAATTGTGCTGTTTATATTCTATTGTATTTAGCTTATATTCTATTTATATTTAGCCTATATTTCTATTTTTTTTCTTTTTTTTTCTCTTCATGTCTTATTTTATTTCACTTATTGCCCTCCTTCTTATGGCTCAAACCGGGACCTCAGTTCTAATTTCGTACCATAAACATGTAAATGTGAGCTGGTATGACAATAAAGTTCCTTGAATCCTTGAATCCTTGAACATAATGACGTATTAAATCTCTAGTTTTTGGTTGCTGGTCCCAACCAGCCTGTTTAGATTTTCCTTTGAACTGGATCTGGTCACCATGTCTCTACTGACAGATGTACCTCCATCTTTTAAGGCTGCTGGAATCTGGTGGTGGGACGGGATACAAGAAAGCGGGGGATTTTGGTGGGTTGGGGTGCGAGGGAAGGGGGCAGGGTGTATATCGGGGGAAAACTCTGATCCTTGCACACAAACCTGTTGGAGATAGAATAGAATAGAATAGAATAGAATGCCTTTTATTGTCATTATACACATGTACAACGAGATTAAGCCATCCCCAGTGTCAGTGCAAAGAGAGCAGTATAGAAATAAATAATAAATGAAAGATCTAAGGTATAAAATATTTACAGAAATAAAACAGATGTGCACACTCTAGTTATTTGCAGATATAAGTATGATGTCTGTGTCTGAAAAAAAAATATATTGCACGTTCAAAGTATTATTGCACGGATCATGATATGTTGTACATGTCATGTGACAGAATGTATTGCACATATGTTGTTAGTGTCCAGCGTATTTCAGATTTGAAGTCCTACAGGAGTTCAGGGCAGTTATTGCTTTTGGAAAGAAACTGTTTTTGAGTCTGTTTGTTTTAGTCCTGATGCACCTGTAGCGCCTCCCAGAGGGCAGCAGGGCAAACAGATCAGAGCCAGGGTGGGAGCTGTCATTTATGATGTTTCTAGCTCTGCTGAGGCAGCGGGAGGTGTAAATGTCCGTCAGGGAGGGGAGAGGGCAGCCAATGATCTTCTGTGCTGTCTTTACCACTCTCTGTAGCCTCTCCTTGTCTGCTACAGTGCAGCTGCCGTACCATACTGTGATGCAGTATGTCAGCAGGCTCTCGATGGATGAGCGGTAGAAGGTCAGCAGCAGGTTGGAGTTCAGTTTGTGCTTCCTGAGGACTCTCAGGAAGTGTAGCCGCTGCTGAGCCTTCTTAGTCATTGACGTGATGTTCTCTGACCAGGAGATGTCGGCCGAGATGATGACGCCAAGAAACCTGATGGTGTGGACCCTCTCCACACACTCGCCATTTATGTAGAGGGGGGCTGGGTCTGTGCTGAACCTCCTGAAGTCGATGATGATCTCCCTGGTTTTCTTGGTATTGAGAGCGAGGTTGTTCTCAGAACACCAAGCAGCCAGCTTCAGGATCTCCTCCCTGTAGGCAGCCTCATCACCCCCGGAGATGAGTCCGACCACTGTAGTGTCATCAGCGAACTTGACGATGAGGTTGTCATTGTGGGCCGGCCTGCAGTCATGGGTGTAGAGGCAGTACAGGAGGGGGCTCAGCACACAGCCCTGTGGGGAGCCGATGCTCAGCATGCGGGTGGAGGAGACGTGGGGACCTAGTCTCACAGTCTGGGGTCGGTCTGTTAGGAAGTCCTTTATCCAGGCACATGTGAGAGGGGGGAGGCCAACAGTGTCCAGTTTTGTGCATAATCTGTCCGGGATTATTGTGTTGAACGCAGAACTGTAATCCACAAAGAGCATCCGGACGTAGCTCTGCTGCTGCTCCAGGTGGTTCAGCGCAGAGTGAAGAGCTACAGCTATGGCGTCCTCAGTGGATCTGTTCGCGCGGTATGCGAACTGGTGGGAGTCGAAGTCTGGGGGGAGATGGTCCTTGATGTGCTGAAGAACAAGTCTCTCAAAGCACTTCATGATTACCGGAGTGAGGGCCACCGGTCGGTAATCGTTCAGGCTGGTGATGGGAGATTTCTTCGGCACCGGGACAATTGTGGAGGATTTGAGGCAGTGTGGGATGACTGCCTGAGCCAGGGAGAGGTTGAAGATCCTGGTAAAGGTGGGGGCGAGCTGGTGGGCGTACGCTCTGAGCACCTTGCCAGGTACTCCGTCTGGGCCAGTAGCCTTCTTGGTGTTCACCGCCAGGAGCACCCGTCTGACATCGTGCTCCTGGATGGTGAGTGGGGTGGTGCGGGAGCCAGATGGGGGTGTCGGTGTGGGTGGGGGTGGGGGCATGGTTGGAGCAGATGCATGCTGCTGAGAGTCGAACCGGGCAAAGAAGCAGTTTAGCTCCTCTGCCAGTGTTGCGCTCTGATCTGCTGTCGACACATCACAACCTCTGAAGTTAGTGATGTCCTGTATGCCCCGCCACACCTCCCGAGTGTTGTTGCTGGACAGGTGGGACTCTATGCGCATCCTGTGGTCCGCCTTGGCTCTTTTTATGCCTCTTTTCAGGTCAGCACGAGCAGCACTATACAGTGCTCTGTCCCCTGACCTGAAGGCAGCGTCCCGGGCTCTGAGGAGTGCGCGGACCTGGCTGGTCATCCAGGGTTTCTGGTTAGGGAAAGCCCTGATGGTTTTGTCCACAGTCACATTCCCGATACAGAACTGAATATAGTCCAGTACCGTTCCTGTGAGTGTCTCCAGCTCCTGTTGTTCAAAGATGTCCCAGTCTGTCTGTTGGAAACAGTCTTGGAGTTCGGCGAGGGCATCTTCAGGCCAGGTTGTTGCAGTTTTTGTGGTGGGCCTGTTCCTACGTCTGAGGGGGGTGTAGGCTGAGGGAAGCAGGAGGGAAAGATGGTCTGACTGTCCGAGGTGGGGGAGGGGTACGGCCCTGTATGCATGCTTGATGTTAGTGTAGACATGATCCAGGGTGTTCTCCCCCCTTGTAGCACACTTAACATGCTGGTAGAACTTCGGGAGTACAGTCTTTAAGTTGGCCTTATTAAAGTTGGAAGCTCTTAGGATCCTGGGGTCCTGCGCTATGTCTATATCCGGGGGTCGGCGGGCTGATCTGGCTGGGACCTTCGTCTGCCGCCCTCTAGGTAGATGCATGGTCATCCCGGTGGCGGGCTGGCTGGGATAAGGGCTCTTAGGGCTGGTCTCCTGGGTCCTGCTGCACACTGATCAGGTCTCTGTGTCGGTTGTGGGTTCAGTCACCAACAGCTGCAGTCATGCTCATGTTTTTCTTTGTGTTGCTGATGTTTTAGTTGTTGTGACAGATTTTTTTTTCCCCAACTTGTCTTCTTATAGGTGCTCCTGATGATTGTCAGGTTTGTTTTCTTAAAGCTGGTTTGTTTGCTGATTGACAGCTGAGGATGTTACCTTATATCTGGAATATCCTTGTCTTTTTTTCTCTCATCTCTTCACTGTTGTTTTCTCTTTCATTTTCTTTCTGTCGCCCCCCCCCCCCCCCCCCCCCCCCCCAAAACCCTCGTCAGGTCCAGCATTAATATGCAAAATCAGCAACAGTCAAATTAAAAAATAAAGAATAAAACTTAAATTAAAAGAAAGTGGCGCCACTCAGTCGTCTATTCGTTTATTATTTTGCTGTTTGACCTTCAGCTGGAGACCAGCTGAATAAAACTGTTTCTCTCTGATGAATCATCCGAGTCTCTCCCGACTCCATGCGAGTCGGGATGACCACTCTCTTTACTTGCAAGTAATTCTTTATTCAATACTTCTCCTGTAAATAAACCTTATATACTTTTACTCGTTCCAGACTCTTGGTCATTTTTCTACAACAGGACAAGGGGGTGGGAGTTCAGCTGGAATCAAACCTTAATTTAAAAAAACTGACTCTCAATCCAGGCGTGTTAGCTAATTACTGACCTTTATCCATCTCTCCTTTATGTCAAAATTCAACTGTGGGCCAATTTGAGCAGAAATCATCTGAAGAGTTTCAGTCGAGATTTAGATTTCATCGTAGCCCAGAGACAGACCTGGTGGAGGTTCCCAAGATCTCCTCATGGGCTCATAAAACAATAAAAAACAAGCATAGAACATGCTGTACTTCATGCTGTATACAACATATGGTGTAAAACAATGTGTAACTATTGCTGATGATTTCTACACAAAGCATCTGATGATGCTGGCACGTTGGGGAAAAATCCTCCATTGATGCAGAGCATTTTTATAGCTTCCACAGCAAGTATAATTAATGTCAGCTAAGCTAAGCTAAGCTAAGCAACCTTTCACCTCTGGCTGGAAGTATGACATTTAGCACAAGTGCAGCCAAGTAAGACACACCTCAGATACTTGTATTATTCAAGATGGCGTCCAAACATGGCCACTGAGAAACACATTTCTGCACACATTTTATAACTCAAAATTATGACATCATCGGGCATAATATGTTGTTGACAAATATAAACATTGACAATAAACATTGACAATCTGCACATTTTGAGCCCAGCATGAAGTGTGTACAACAAAACGATTCCCAAGACACAAATGGCCAATGACAGATACGGCTGAACACGAAGATTAATGTCAAAACACAGCACTCAGCTCTTCACACACGCTAGGCATACGGTAAACATTCGCTTTAGTGAGAGTGGTCCACCTTGGGATGAAGCCTTCCCTGCCCTCAGTCCATCCACATCTGTAGAAATTGGCAGATCTGCACTGAATTCAGGGCTTGATGCCACACAAAGTCACCTCGATAAGCAGCTCTTTGGATTCGTTCTGTTAACGCTGCTTTGGTTGGTGGAATGTTTTCAGGTGACTTTCCTTATACACTCGCTTGCTGCTGCTCTTCCTCTCAGCTTTGATTTTTATACAATTCAATTCAATTCAATTCAATTTCTTTATTGTCCCCAAAGGGAAATTGATTTCGCAGCCAAAACACACACATAGGACAGACATCACATCAAAACATCAGCAAACAAAATCAGAACCGGAGGCATATGTCAAAAAGAGAGATTCTCACAATTCAAAACATTAAATGAGCTTAAAAAACATTAAATGAGCTTAAAATAAGTTAAACAGAATCACAGCTAAAAACAAAATAAAACAACTCTGTCACCTTAGGCCATTACTGTTAAGTAATTGAACAGCAGTAGGGACAAATGACACTTTAAGTCTCTTTGTCCTCCCCAAAGTGGCCTTGAAGCGACGGCCAGAAGGTAATAAAATGAACTCATTCTGGAGAGGGTGGCTCGGGCAGCCTAATATAGAACGAGCTTTCCTCGACACATTTTTATTAAAAATGGACAAAAGACCCTCCTGCTGGGATCCAGAGACTTTGCCAGCAGCTTTGACTAAACGACCGAAGCGGTTTTTATCTGCCAAACTTAGGCTCCCGAACCAGCAATAATACAAAAGGATAAAACCGATTCAATTACACTTTTGTAAAAAAGAGACAACATTTTAGTGCAAACGTTAAAAGACCTCATCTTTCTTAAAAAGAATAACCTCTTATGAACCTTTTTTGAGGTTAAGTCAATGTGAGACTTAAAACATAATTTGTTGTCGAAGACCACACCCAAGTATTTATAACTGTCTACCTCTTCAATGGCAGCTGCTTTAATAAAAGTAGACGGGGGGTTTGACGGAGACTTCCTAAAATCAATAACCATATCTCTGGTTTTGGACACATTTATATGGAGGGAGGAGTTGTCACACCAGCTCACAAAATCATCCACGATCTGCCCATGTGCTGTCTCACCTTCCTCAAGAAGGCTAACGATGGCCGAGTCGTCAGCAAACTTTAGAATATATCTGTTATTAACATTACTGCGACACTCGTCAGTGTACAGAATGTATAGAAGAGGAGAAAGACAACAACCCTGTGGAGAACCTGTGGAGCACATTAGAAAACATGCCATTCACCTTCACACATTGGGACCTATTAGTAAGAAAATCCACAATCCAGCCAGTCAAGTTAGGATGAATCTTAAAATCAGTAAGCCTTTCAACCAATAAACAGGGTTGCAAAGTGTTAAATGCGGATGAAAAATCCACAAACAAAACTCTGGCGTGAGTTTTGGTGCCTTCCAGGTGTTTTAACAACAAATGTAAAAGGGTAACCACAGCATCCTCCATGCCTCTACCCGCCCTGTACGCAAACTGGAATGGATCAAGGTACTTTTCTACCTGGGATAAAACTTCTTTCTTAATAATATTTTCAAAAGACTTCATAACAAGAGAGGTCAACGCTACGGGTCTAAAATCATTTAAAACAACAGGGGAGCTGCACTTAGGCACAGGAACTATTACAGAATGTTTCCAGACCTTTTGCAGCTTTAAAGATTGCAGGAAGATATAATGAAAAATCACACTTAGCTGATCTGCACATAATTTTAACACCTTCCCACAGATATGATCATTTCCAGGGCTCTTGGCCTTAGTATGCCTCAGCTGGTTAGCCACCTCTTTAACACCAAAGGAGAAAGATGGAAGAGCAGCAGTCTTTCCCTTTAAAGCATCCAGGTGTTCAGTACCATCAACATTTTCAAAACAAAGAAAGAATTTAAGACCATCTGCTAAGTGCTTATCAGAGTTAAAACCATCCAGAGAAATATTGCAGTTACTCTTTGTCTGCATTCCCGTCATGGTTTTCATTCCAGACCAAGCTCTCTTAATATTATTACTGCGGAATTCTGCTTCAATCCTTTCCTTATACCTTAGTTTAGACTTGTGTATTTCTGTTCTCGCTGCCTTTTTCCATTCCCTTTCAGCAAGTAAGTCCCCCTCTCTGAACGCTTTTTTCCTCTTGAGAATCATGTCCTTAATGTCCTTGGAAAGCCATGGTTTATTGTTCGGGAATGTCTTAATAACTCTAGAAGGAATCACAGAGTCTTTGCAAAACGAAATATAACTGCACACCACATCAGTCAGTTCATCCAGATCAGAAGAGCTCTCCTGGAAGACGGACCAATCAGTACAATCAAAGCACCCTTGTAGAGCAAGAGAACTATCATCTGTCCAAACTTTGACTTGCTTCACACAAGACTTTTCTCTTGTCAACACAGATCTATAGGCAGGTAAAAGATGAACAGTATTATGGTCTGAAGATCCCAACGCAGGACCCGCCATAGATTTATACGCCCCCTTAATAGGACCATAACATAGATCCAGGGTTCTGTTATGGCAAGTGTGGCAGGTGACATATTGATAAAGGTGATTTCTTAAGATTACAGTTATTAAAATCACCCAAGATAAAGTGGGGAGCATCCGGAGAAATGGACTGGAAGTTGTGAGACACTTCAAAGATGATATCCGCTGCCGCTCTGACGTCAGCCTTAGGATAAATGTAAACAACAGTGATGAATATTTGTGGAAATTCCCTTGGAAGGTAGAATGGCCTTACAGACACAGACAGGAGTTCAATGTCGGTATGACACAGCCGCTCGCGCACAGTGACATTACTGCACCAGCTACGATTGACGTAAAGACAAACTCCACCTCCCTGGGATTTGCCGGTCACCGCGCTGTCCCGATCCAAACGAACAGGAGCCCCAAAGCCGGTAATCTGTAAGGAAGAGTCGCTTTCCTCATCAGTGAGCCAAGTCTCAGTGAACGCCAAAAGACAGACGTCTCTGTATTCCCGTAAGTGGAGTACATCCCATTGCAATTCATCAGTCTTATTCCTGAGAGATTGAACATTAGCCAGGATCATGGAAGGCAGAGGAATACGTTTCTTACTTTGAAGCTTTCTGATGCGCTGACGCACGCCACCTTTCTTCCCCCTTTTCTTTGGGTGACGTGGCCTTGCAGAATTCACTTGTGTCCCATCAGATAGAGCCTCAGCAGGGTTAAAATCCGGATCGGAATATGTGGGATTGTTCACGGCCAGATAACTCCAGCGCAATCCCAGGAGCGTCTCTCATGAATAAGTAATTTTATGGCTCCCTACAAAGTCTATAACAAACATTAACAATAAAAAACGTAGAATCTCCATTTTGACAGAGTACCTTCTAAGGAAGCTGACTCTGTTAACTCATAAACTTAAAAACACCAAAATAAAACGCTAAAAAAGTCACTAAAAACACTAAAAATCAAACAACACACACCGAGCACAAAACGCCAGCTGCCGGTCGCCACAAGAGCAGCGCCCTATATATACTGCTATTACACTGTTGTTATCCAACTTTATTTATTTTTACTTTTTATTTTGTTTTTGTCAACAATATATTATTTTGATGTAAAAGGTCATTTTGAGTTATAAGCAAAAACGTGTCTTCAACGGCCAAGTGTAGACCCCATCTTGAATAGTCCACATATATGAGGTGGCTCTGGAGGACATATTTTACTACATCCAAGCTTTTATCCAGAGAATTCTTGTGTAAAATGACCCTCGTGTCCTTGGTTATTACGCTGATAACACTCAGCTCTATATTACCGTCTCAGTGGGAACTCTGGTCCCAGACCAAGCTTCAGTTCACATCTCAGCT
The DNA here is from genome assembly GCF_017639745.1 of Melanotaenia boesemani. Classification (NCBI taxonomy): domain Eukaryota; kingdom Metazoa; phylum Chordata; class Actinopteri; order Atheriniformes; family Melanotaeniidae; genus Melanotaenia; species Melanotaenia boesemani. The sequence goes on along the minus strand of NC_055689.1, from coordinate 37,893,333 downwards.
AAATCTGTGGTGTTCCGGAAAGTTTCTTTATAAAAGTAAAGACAAGTCCAGCTCCAGTCAATATTCAAAACAGCAAATTAGGTTAAAAATCATGGTGTCATTTTGGACTCTAAGCTAAACTTTAGCAGCCATATTAAATAAAGCAGGAACCAGATCAGGAACCAGGAGACTAGATCAAGAATAAGGAGTCTGATGGTTCAGCAGGGTTCACAGAAACCTGACGCCTGCAGTGGAACTTTTACAGGTTTCTCTGAAACAGTTCCCAGGGAGGCATGTGGTCGCTAGAACTGATCACCTGATGATGAGTCAGTCTACTCCAGACTCACTCTGAGGCTGAATCCACTGATCAGACTGACATCAATCATGTCAAATTTGAATGTTTTTATTCTTTGGTTTTAATCTTAACTAAACATTCAGAGGAATCGAGTAAAAAACTTGATAAATGAAGCGATCACTTTGGAGGCGGAGAATCGTCTCTGGGAGGACTGAAGGCGGAGATCTCCTTCACAATTCGCTCCGCAATCTTCTTGTTGTTGGCGGCGACTATTCTCCTGGACATCAGGTCCATGTCTCCTCCTAGACACACAGAAAGACACAGGAGACGTCCATCTGGTCATGTTTTTTTTAACTAAGATGCCCTGTCCAGCATCAGGACAGCAGAAGAAGGTCTGGCTGGAGCTTGGCTGGGGTCTGGCTGTCTGGCTGGGGTCTGGGGTCTGGCTGCCTGGCTGGGGTCTGGCTGCCTGCCTGGCGTCTGGCTGCTGGGTTGTTCTGAACATATCTGGTTTGCCAGGAGGAGCGTTATGGAAGCAAGTTAAATGTTATTATTGCCACGTTTCCACATAAGTGTTTCTTAATAATGAACCCCACACATGAAAGTGCTGCATAACAGGTCAAACCCTTTCATGATACCACAGTATGAAACTTAAGTTCCTCCACCAAACGCAACCATGGAGATTACTGGTCCAACGCCATGAAACAGGAAGTCCCTATAACTGACCCACAGTAACTCAGTAAAGCCTGGCCCACACATGAGGATTTCCTAAATCTGGAGGTTTTTATCTGTTAGAAAGCCCACACATTTCTGATGGTACTGTGTGTGGTGCGGTCGAATAACCTCAGCACAGAACAACACACACATAGCAGTTCTTTCCTGCAACCGATCCAGAATGTAGTCCTCCGAGCCGGAAATCTCGTGTTATCAAATGTGATCCAACAGAGACGAAGAAGAAGAAACATAGCAGCAACCGGAAAACGAAGAACAACCATGGCAACAACACTCAGCATGGAAGAGGACATACAGGACAAGGAATGATGGTGGTCCTGGAACTATCGTTAACAGAAAAAGCCAGAACTGAAAGAAATAACAGACTTGTTCTCCAGACAGCTCGCTCTCTGATTGGCTACATTCCGTACCACGTCACAATCCACACAATCACAATTCAGGAGACGTTGGCTTTCCACACATCAAGATTTCTGGTCGTAAATATAGAACATGTTCAATGTTTATGATTGTCCACCACAACCCGTTTTGGAGACGACTGTTGGGATGAATTCAGTTCCTCAGACCACAGGATCATTTATAGGATAAAGGGGAAAATCAGGATAAAAACAATCATCAGGAGCACCTGCAGAAAGAATAACTTTGAAAACCATGAACAACACTGGACGCCGTCCAGGCGCGTGGCATGGTAGCTACAGTACACGCCCGTCGTATCGACGTCGTCCAGGCGCGTGGCATGGTAGATACAGTACACGCCCGTCGTGTCGACGTCGCCCAGGCGCGTGGCATGGTAGCTACAGTACACGCCCGTCGTGTCAACGTCGCCCAGGCGCGTGGCATGGTAGCTACAGTAAACGCCCGTCGTGTCGACGTCGTCCAGGCGCGTGGCATGGTAGCTACAGTAAACGCCCGTCGTGTCGACGTCGTCCAGGCGCGTGGCATGGTAGCTACAGTACACGCCCGTCGTGTCGACGTCGGCCAGGAGCGTGGCATGGTAGCTACAGTACACGCCCGTCGTGTCGACGTCGTCCAGGCGCGTGGCATGGTAGCTACAGTAAACGCCCGTCGTGTCGACGTCGTCCAGGCGCGTGGCATGGTAGCTACAGTACACGCCCGTCGTGTCGACGTCGGCCAGGAGAGTGGCATGGTTGGTACAGTACACGCCCGTCGTGTCGACGTCGGCCAGCAGCGTGGCATGGTAGCTACTCCTCATCAGCGACCGCTCTTCATCAGTGACCGCTCTTCATCAGTGACCGCTCTTCATCACTCTTCATCAGCGACCGCTCTTCATCGCAGACCGCTCTTCATCACTCCTCATCAGCGACCGCTCTTCATCAGCGACCGCTCTTCATCAGCGACCGCTCTTCATCGCAGACCGCTCTTCATCACTCTTCATCAGCGACCGCTCTTCATCACTCTTCATTAGCGACTGCTTTTCATCAGCGACCGCTCTTCATCACTCTTCATCAGCGACTGCTCTTCATCACTTTCATTAGCGACTGCTTTTCATCAGCGACCGCTCTTCATCACTCTTCATCAGCGACCGCTCTTCATCACTCTTCATTAGCGACCGCTCTTCATCACTCGTCATTAGCGACCATTCTTCATCACTCTTCATTAGCGACTGCTTTTCATCAGCGACCGCTCTTCATCACTCTTCATTAGCGACCGCTCTTCATCACTCTTCATTAGCGACTGCTTTTCATCAGCGACCGCTCTTCATCAGCGACCGCTCTTCATCGCAGACCGCTCTTCATCACTCCTCATCAGCGACCGCTCTTCATCAGCGACCGCTCTTCATCACTCTTCATCAGCGACCGCTCTTCATCACTCTTCATCAGCGACCGCTCTTCATCAGCGACCGCTCTTCATCACTATTCATCAGCGACCGCTCTTCATCACTCTTCATTAGCGACTGCTTTTCATCACTCTTCATTAGCGACTGCTTTTCATCAGCGACCTCTCTTCATCACTCTTCATTAGCGACTGCTTTTCATCACTCTTCATCAGCGACCGCTCTTCATCACTCTTCATTAGCGACCGCTCTTCATCACTCTTCATTAGCGACTGCTCTTCATCACTCTTCATTAGCGACTGCTTTTCATCAGCGACCGCTCTTCATCACTCTTCATTAGCGACTGCTTTTCATCACTCTTCATAAGCGACCGCTCTTCATCACTCTTCATTAGCGACCGCTCTTCATCACTCTTCATTAGCGACTGCTTTTCATCAGCGACCGCTCTTCATCACTCTTCATTAGCGACCGCTCTTCATCACTCTTCATTAGCGACTGCTCTTCATCACTCATGAATTCCTGGCGCGTGGCATGGTAGCTACAGTAGACGCCCGTCGTGTCGACGTCGTCCAGGCGCGTGGCATGGTAGCTACAGTACACACCCGTCGTGTCGACGTCGGCCAGGAGCGTGGCATGGTAGCTACAGTACACGCCCGTCGTGTCGACGTCGTCCAGGCGCGTGGCATGGTAGCTACAGTAAACGCCCGTCGTGTCGACGTCGTCCAGGCGCGTGGCATGGTAGCTACAGTACACGCCCGTCGTGTCGACGTCGGCCAGGAGAGTGGCATGGTTGGTACAGTACACGCCCGTCGTGTCGACGTCGGCCAGCAGCGTGGCATGGTAGCTACTCCTCATCAGCGACCGCTCTTCATAAGTGACCGCTCTTCATCAGTGACCGCTCTTCATCACTCTTCATCAGCGACCGCTCTTCATCGCAGACCGCTCTTCATCACTCCTCATCAGCGACCGCTCTTCATCAGCGACCGCTCTTCATCGCAGACCGCTCTTCATCACTCTTCATCAGCGACCGCTCTTCATCACTCTTCATTAGCGACTGCTTTTCATCAGCGACCGCTCTTCATCACTCTTCATCAGCGACTGCTCTTCATCACTTTCATTAGCGACTGCTTTTCATCAGCGACCGCTCTTCATCACTCTTCATCAGCGACCGCTCTTCATCACTCTTCATTAGCGACCGCTCTTCATCACTCGTCATTAGCGACCATTCTTCATCACTCTTCATTAGCGACTGCTTTTCATCAGCGACCGCTCTTCATCACTCTTCATTAGCGACCGCTCTTCATCACTCTTCATTAGCGACTGCTTTTCATCAGCGACCGCTCTTCATCAGCGACCGCTCTTCATCGCAGACCGCTCTTCATCACTCCTCATCACCGACCGCTCTTCATCAGCGACCGCTCTTCATCACTCTTCATCAGCGACCGCTCTTCATCACTCTTCATCAGCGACCGCTCTTCATCAGCGACCGCTCTTCATCACTATTCATCAGCGACCGCTCTTCATCACTCTTCATTAGCGACTGCTTTTCATCACTCTTCATTAGCGACTGCTTTTCATCAGCGACCTCTCTTCATCACTCTTCATTAGCGACTGCTTTTCATCACTCTTCATCAGCGACCGCTCTTCATCACTCTTCATTAGCGACCGCTCTTCATCACTCTTCATTAGCGACCGCTCTTCATCACTCTTCATTAGCGACTGCTTTTCATCAGCGACCGCTCTTCATCACTCTTCATTAGCGACTGCTTTTCATCACTCTTCATAAGCGACCGCTCTTCATCACTCTTCATTAGCGACCGCTCTTCATCACTCTTCATTAGCGACCGCTCTTCATCACTCTTCATTAGCGACTGCTTTTCATCAGCGACCGCTCTTCATCACTCTTCATTAGCGACCGCTCTTCATCACTCTTCATTAGCGACTGCTCTTCATCACTCATGAATTCCTGGCGCGTGGCATGGTAGCTACAGTAGACGCCCGTCGTGTCGACGTCGTCCAGGCGCGTGGCATGGTAGCTACAGTGCACGCCCGTCGTGTCGACGTCGGCCAGACGCGTGGCATGGTAGCTACAGTGCACGTCCGTCGTGTCGACGTCGGCCAGACGCGTGGCATGGTAGCTACAGTGCACGCCCGACGTGTCGACGTCGTCCAGACGCGTGGCATGGTAGCTACAGTGCACGCCCGTCGTGTCGACGTCGTCCAGGCGCGTGGCATGGTAGCTACAGTGCACGCCCGTCGTGTCGACGTCGTCTAGGCGCGTGGCATGGTAGACACAGTACCTGCCCGTCGTGTCGACGTCGGCCAGACGCATGGCATGGTAGATACAGTACGCGCCCGTCGTGTCGACGTCGTCCAGGCGCGTGGCATGGTAGCTACAGTGCACGCCCGTCGTGTCGACGTCGGCCAGACGCGTGGCATTGTAGCTACAGTGCACGCCCGTCGCGTCGACGCCGTCCAGACGCGTGGCATGGTAGCTACAGTGCACGCCCGTCGCGTCGACGCCGTCCAGACGCGTGGCATGGTAGCTACAGTGCACGCCCGACGTGTCGACGTCGTCCAGACGCGTGGCATGGTAGCTACAGTGCACGCCCGTCGCGTCGACGCCGTCCAGACGCGTGGCATGGTAGCTACAGTGCACGCCCGTCGCGTCGACGCCGTCCAGACGCGTGGCATGGTAGCTACAGTGCACGCCCGTCGCGTCGACGTCTTCCAGACGCGTGGCATGGTAGCTACAGTGCACGCCCGTCGCGTCGACGTCTTCCAGACGCGTGGCATGGTAGCTACAGTACACGCCCGTCGCGTCGACGCCGTCCAGACGCGTGGCATGGTAGCTACAGTGCACGCCCGTCGTGTCGACGTCTTCCAGACGCGTGGCATGGTAGCTACAGTGCACGCCCGTCGCGTCGACGTCTTCCAGACGCGTGGCATGGTAGCTACAGTGCACGCCCGTCGCATCGACGCCGTCCAGACGCGTGGCATGGTAGCTACAGTGCACGCCCGTCGCGTCGACGCCGTCCAGACGCGTGGCATGGTAGCTACAGTACACGCCCGTCGTGTCGACGTCATCCAGACGTGTGGCATGGTAGCTACAGAACACGCCCGTCGTGCCGACGTCGTCCAGGTGTGTGGCATGGTAGCTACAGTACACGCCCGTCGTGTCGACGTCATCCAGACGCGTGGCATGGTAGCTACAGTACACGCCCGTCGCGTCGACGCCGTCCAGACGCGTGGCATGGTAGCTACAGTGCACGCCCGTCGAGTCGACGCCGTCCAGACGCGTGGCATGGTAGCTACAGTGCACGCCCGTCGCGTCGACGTCTTCCAGACGCGTGGCATGGTAGCTACAGTGCACGCCCGTCGTGTCGACGTCTTCCAGACGCGTGGCATGGTAGCTACAGTGCACGCCCGTCGTGTCGACGTCTTTCAGACGCGTGGCATGGTAGCTACAGTGCACGCCCGTCGTGTCGACGTCATCCAGACGTGTGGCATGGTAGCTACAGAACACGCCCGTCGTGCCGACGTCGTCCAGGTGTGTGGCATGGTAGTTACCGTCTATGTCCATCAGAACTCCTCCAGCTTCGGACACAATGAGCGATCCAGCCGCCACGTCCCATATGTGGATCCCGATTTCATAGTAGGCTTCAACGCAGCCTGACGCCACCATACACATGTTGATAGCCGCTGTGCCTGCTCCCCGAACCCTAAACACACATGTACAGAGTATGTGTTCAGCGTGTGTTTTCAGTGTGTGTGTGTGTGAGGCTTGTGCATGCGCTCCTTTTTACCCGTGGACTGGGAGACCCAGGATGTTCCTCAGGCTGCAGAAGATTCTGTCCACAGCTTCCGGGTCTCTGCTTGATCCGAACTCTGTGGCGATGATGGACTGATGGACATCTGAGGACGACAACAGTCAATGTCCTCAATGATCCTGAGATGCCTATTGATTAATGATCGATCACTGACCTGTCTGCTCAGACACCTGCAGCGGCTCTCCATTGCAGAACGCTCCCTTTCCCCGCCTCGCTGTGAACATCTTATCTTCCAGACAACTGTACACCACCCCAAACTCCACCTGATGGAGGAAACACACCTGAAGTACCTGCGGGACTGCCTCACCTCTTGGTCACGACAACTGATTATCTCAACTGCTACACCATCACTGACACCTGTTATTCTATCGGGGTGAAAGCTGTAGGTCTACTTGTACAGGTGTGGAGGTTACAGGTATACCTGTACAGGTGTGGAGGTAACAGGAACACAACAGCAGAGGAGGTTCAAACCTGTCTGTTGACTGTAAATCCGATGGAGACAGCGATGAAAGGAAACCTGTCAGACAGAACCCAGGGATTATGTTCCTGATGAGCAGGACAAGCAACAAGGTGACTTCCAGTTGATGATGATGATGAAGTCCTTGTATAAAATAAAACTCACGAATGAACAAAGTTGGTGGTTCCATCGATGGGGTCAATGATCCAGGTTGGATCTTCAGTCAAAATACAGGTGTCACCTGCAGCCACTGACTCCTCCCCTATAAACCTGACACACAGGGACACATCATCAGCTCACCTGCTGCAGTCATATCGATCAGGTGATTGATCACCTTCCTGCAGCAGCTGTTGCTCAGAAAGGAATGTATGTCTCTGATGGGTCAGTCTGTTAGCCCCACTCCTTTTACCTCAATTTGCATATGAGTTGAATCAGAACATCAGAGGCCTGGACTACGAAGCCGGATTAACAGAGCCCAGATACCTCCATAACCACGGTTGACTGAAGCTGGTTACATACGCCGCGAGAAGCGAGGGGGGGGGGGGGGGGGTGTTACTGCAGGGTGTCTGTGTGTTCATGTGCGATGAACTGCCAACTGTGATTTCAGGGTGGGGTCGAGCATGCAGCAGCGTATCACTGCCCCGACCAGCTGTTAATAAAGTTATCCACTCAGGCTCATATCAGCAGATCTGTGGAGTGACTACTTTCCGCTTCACAATATTTCTCGGAGACCCACAAGAAGAAAATTTTGCTCGGCTGATGCGTCGAGAACAAGCCGGAAAACGTCCCCAGCCACATCGGCGGGAACAAAATGAGGGAATTTAGCTCTAGTGGCTCCAAGAACAAGAAAAAAACTTCTTGCTTCTTGCAGACTATGTAACAGCCTTTACCCAGATACCTGATAAGCTGTTCTACAAAGCTGGTTATCTATGGAAAGCCGTTTTATTCAAAATTAAATAAATAGAAAAATAACTAAATTATTGAATATATATATATATATATATATATATATATAATTTATTTAATTGGGATCATGAGGACACTTTTATTTTGGAGTAATTTTTGGGAGCAACATATAGTGCAGCACCACATTGTGCTGCGCCTATTTCGTGCTTCTGTTTTATTTCGGATCCTTATATTCAAATTAAGGGGCGGGGCTTCTAGACGTGGGCTGAATGTAGTAGGGGCAGAGCAGAGTGACTCTAGAGAGAGAGTGGCGCCACCGGAAGCTCAAAACGCTTGCCGATCACGTGGTCCACGTAGCCTCCAAAAGTTCCAGGAAGTGCTTGGCGGCCAATACAAAATAATAAGAAAACTACGATAATCGGTAAATAATGATCAATGAAGGCTTTGCTTTGCAATATTTTTATAGTTGTGTTCATTGATATGAATCATGTTAACTAAACCTGTATGACATCAACAGCAATGTAAATCGTAATATTTTGTTTTTTTAACTTTATCTTTCAGACTGAGGCATACCAACAGGTGATGACAATGATTTACCAAGTGACTACACAATAAATCTAGGCTCACAGCATAATGATAACTGTTCTTACAGGAAATCTATATCCAATAAATAAAATTTAGATCCCAATTCATTTCAAATAAATGGGTCATCTATTCTTACTTATTACTATCTACTTGTGTGAATTGCTTTTAAGTCTTAAGACTTATTTTGACTGAGGCAGACTGATAACTACACAAGTCTGGACTCACAATATAATGTGTTATTACAGAAAATCCATGGCAAATAAATAAAATTTTGATTTCAATTCATGGAAAATACATGGCTTTCTATCACTATTTGTTAACTATCCCAAGACTTACTCCCTACATATACACAATAAATCAGACAAACACCCTTTGTTTTCCAAATGCATTTAATACCTAAAAGAATTCCTTTACAATAAAACTCGACTAGATCAGCATATCTAGCCATTTCTTTTCTCTGCTATCCTTAACCATGGTACAGTCTTAACCATGGTATGCTGTGCTGCATGGGGATGCTCCACTCGCTCAGAGAAAGGCGTGCATATGTATGGCTTCCCCAAAGACAGGCACAGAAGGAAAATATGGATGGCCAAAGTCAACAGGATACATTTGACCACCATCAGGGACTGTAAAAACAAAAAATATGTGAGGTAATCATATTAAAACAATGCATTACACATTTTCAAAGACCATATCATTGGGAAGTTTAATATTTTTAAATTAAACACAGAGAACACATCACAGGGAGATTTATATGGTTGAGGTTGCAGAATGTAGCAAAAAAGACAGGAAACAACACTTAAAAGTGGCCAAACCAGGAAGGTGAAGAAGAACAGTATCCCAATTAACGTCAGGCAACCCCAGAACTGCTGAAAGTTCTTCAGGACAATGCTGCACGAGGGAAGAGTGATATACTTCCCTTAAGCATCTCTCTGCTTCTCTGCTCTCATCCTGCACACTGGGAGAGTGCTGAGTCCTGTCTAGTGCAGCAAATGCACTCAAGTACAATCAGCCACTTATTTTGTATATGTATATTTTGTTAAGTTCTTAAGGTTAACATGTTTGTTACATTTAACAGGTTTTATAGTTGCAAAGATTGTAAACATATATACTAAGAGTATTGTGCTATCTAATACTGTGTATTCATTTTCATATCTTTGTCCATTATTCCACAGCCTTATAAATACATTAAAATTAAATAAAAATGTAACTACAATCGCTCTCCCTACACATTAACCTCGCTATCAACGGCGTTGGATCAATTTATATTGACGAACAGAATTTACATTCATCAGCCTGTGGCGTCTGCTGCTATCAGTGTGCTAGCATAAACTTTTATCGGTTTGTAATCTCTAAATATATTAATCTAGACGGGGACAATCCGGCGACATATTTAATTACTCCTGTCAAGTTGATTTCGATGCACAACTGATATGGAAATATGACTGTTAAAACACCTTACCTTGAAGAAGTGTAGCTCTGACAATCTGCTCCATTGAAATACATTGACCGTCGCTTAGCTTTTGCTAACTACCGGGAACTTTTGAGGGGCTCCATACGCCGCCATTGCTATGAAAAAACTGAACCATTGCAGTGAACGGAGATGGCACCACTCTCTCTCTAGAGGCACTCTGCTCTGCCCCTACTACATTCAGCCCACGTCTAGAAGCCCCGCCCCTTAATTTGAATATAAGGATCCGAAATAAAACAGAAGCACGAAATAGGCGCAGCACAATGTGGTGCTGCACTATATGTTGCTCCCAAAAATTACTCCAAAATAAAAGTGTCCTCATGATCCCAATTAAATAAATTATATATATATATATATATATATATATATATATTTATATATATTTATATATATATTTATTTTTATATATTTATTTATATATATATATATATATATATATATATATATATATATATATATATATATATATATATATATATTCAATAATTTAGTTATTTTTTTATTTATTAAATTTTGAATAAAACGGCTTTCCATAGTTATCAACTCGATAACTCAACCCAGGATTTTCCATCTGGATCAGAGTGTGCTCACATAAAAGAGGCGGAGTCTGCAGCGTCTGACCAATCACAGACATGGAGCAACCCTGCAGAGCAGCTACTTCACCCTGGAGGAGGAGACCGCTCTTCATCAGCGACCGCTCTTCATCACTCTTCATCAGCGACCCCTCTTCATCACTCTTCATTAGCGACTGCTTTTCATCACTCTTCATCAGCGACTGCTCTTCATCAGCGACCGCTCTTCATCACAACTGCTCTTCATCACAACTGCTCCTCATCAGCGACTGCTCTTCATCACAACTGCTCCTCATCACCAACCGCTCTTCATCAGCGACTGCTCTTCATCACTCTTCATCAGCGACCACTCTTCATCACTCTTCATTAGCGACTGCTTTTCATCAGCGACCGCTCTTCATCACTCTTCATTAGCGACTGCTTTTCATCACTCTTCATCAGCGACTGCTCTTCATCAGCGACCGCTCTTCATCACAACTGCTCTTCATCACAACTGCTCCTCATCAGCGACCGCTCTTCATCACAACTGCTCCTCATCACCAACCGCTCTTCATCAGCGACTGCTCTTCATCACTCTTCATCAGCGACCACTCTTCATCACAACTGCTCTTCATCACTCCTCATCACCGACCGCTCTTCATCACAACTGCTCTTCATCACTCCTCTTCACCGACCGCTCTTCATCAGCGACCGCTCTTCATCACAACTGCTCTTCATCAGCGACCACTCTTCATCAGCGACTGCTCTTCATCACTCCTCATCACCGACCGCTCTTCATCAGCGACCACTCTTCATCACAACTGCTTTTCATCAGCGACCTCTCTTATCAGCGACCGCTCTTCATCACTCCTCATCACCGACCGCTCTTCATCACCGACCGCTCTTCTTCACTCTTTATCAGCGACCGCTCTTCATCACTCTTTATCAGGGACCGCTCTTCATCACTCCTCATCACCGACCGCTCTTCATCAGCGACCGCTCTTCATCAGCGACCGCTCTTCATCACTCCTCATCACTGACCGCTCTTCATCAGCGACCGCTCTTCATCACTCCTCAACAGCGACCGCTCTTCATCACTCCTCATCACCGACCGCTCTTCATCAGCGACTGCTCTTCATCACTCTTCATCAGCAACCGCTCTTCATCAGCGACTGCTCTTCATCACTCTTCATCACTCTTCATCAGCGACAACTCTTCATCAAAACTGCTCTTCATCAGCGGCCACTCTTCATCAGCGACCGCTCTTCATCACAACGGCTCTTCATCACAACTGCTCTTCATCAGCAACAACTCTTCATCACTCTTCATTAGCGACTGCTTTTTATCAGCGACCGCTCTTCATCACTCTTCATCAGCAACCGCTCTTCATCACCGACCGCTCTTCATCAGCGACTGCTCTTCATCACTCTTCATCAGCGACTGCGTTTCATCAGCGACCACTCTTCATCACAACTGCTCTTCATCAACGGCCACTCTTCATCAGCGACCGCTCTTCATCGCAGACCGCTCTTCATCACAACTGCTCCTCATCAGCGACTGCTCTTCATCACAACTGCTCCTCATCACCGACCGCTCTTCATCAGCGACTGCTCTTCATCACTCTTCATCAGCGACCGCTCTTCATCACTCCTCATCACCGACCGCTCTTCATCAGCGACTGCTCTTCATCACTCTTCATCAGCGACCGCTCTTCATCACTCTTCATCAGCGACCACTCTTCATCACAACTGCTCTTCATCAGCAACCACTCTTCATCTGCGACCGCTCTTCATCACAACTGCTCTTCATCAGCGACCGCTCTTCATCACAACTGCTCTTCATCAGCGACCGCTCTTCATCACTCTTCATTAGCGACTGCTCTTCATCACTCCTCATTGCCGACCGCTCTTCATCAGCGACTGCTCTTCATCAGCGACTGCTCTTCATCACTCCTCATCGCCGACCGCTCTTCATCAGCGAACACTCTTCATCCCCGACAGCTCTTCATCAGCGAACACTCTTCATCCCCGACAGCTCTTCATCACCGACTTCTCCTCTTCCTCATCCTCTGCATGCTGAGGTGTCTAGTGGGTTTATTTACTAAGAGATTTTTTTTTTTTCCTGTGAGTTAGTATTTGGTCGCTGTTATGTCTTTTTGATTTGGTTATTATTTAAAAACTCTTAATGACTAGTTTTTTTCTGTGTGTGTGTTTCTGCTTTTGTAAAAGTTGTAGGAAGTTTTCTGGTGTGTTCATGTACAGGTGTAACAGTTTGTTGTCTGGTGATGGTGTGGATTGAAGGGTCGTTTCCTTCTGTCTGTGATCTTTTTGTCTCCTTTCTTCTTTCCCTTTTGCTCTTTTTGCTATTTTCCATCTTTTTCTGTCCCCTCCGGTCAGGTCCAGCAAGATTACATAGATTCCGTGATTCAAAGTAAATAAATAAATTAATCACATTATCAAGAGGAGCCTTACCCATAGGCCTCCCCTTGGCAGAGTAAATTTGTTCAGCACGATAAAAATTTGTTCAGAACGATAAAATTTGTTCAGCACGATCCAGCGACTAGACCGTCATTCTGCTGCTATGATGCTGGACAGGACAAGTTAAAAAAAAAGGACTGTCTCGGATGAACAGCTTCTCCTGGGGTCATCTGCATTTCTTCTGCTGTAATCTTCATCCAGAGCTTCTAGTTTTCTCCATTTCATGCTTCCTGTCAGCACATCTTGCTGTTCTGGTTCTGGCTGATTTTTCCGTGTTCCTCCGTGGGAGAGGGGGACATGCTTCCATGTTTTCCTCGATCCCCTTGGATTGGCTGTTGCTGCTGCTCCACGGATCTCGTCGCCCTGTTCCTCTCCGCCTCCTCCCAACATCGCTCGGACATACGTCCAGGGTTTGATCTGCATCCCGTCACCACGATGGGGGTGTATCGCTCCACATCTGCCACTCGAGTCTCCAGAAAGACCATCGGTTTTGCCATTATATTACCATCGGTAATATACATATATATATATATATATATATATATATATATATATGATGTAGATGTAGATGTCCCCCTGGATACAGGAAGTGACCCACTTCAAAGCCTAATGAGTTGCATTACTCTGAAAAACTGCCTCATTCCACTCGCTCATGACTGCACAGCTCCTACAAGCCGGGGGTCTGACTCCGGCAGAGGGGTGGACAGGTAACGCTGCAGGTGAGGGCAAGAACGCCATGCCAGGAGGTCGCCAGGGGACGCAGTGGCAGCCGAAGCGGTGCCGGAGGGGCGAAGGCCTTACTTCCCTTGAGCTCCCGTTTTGTGTTGTTACCATGACAACATGAGTAGCTGTGGTTCCATGAATTCCTGGTTCTGCCATGTGGAGCTTTATTACAACAGACTGGGCAACCAGTGTCTCTGCTGATGGATGAAATCAGTGGAACTTAGTGATTTTGTCTGCAGCTGTCCTTTCAATGAAAGTCCTTCCCTTTAGGATGTCATCAAAGTAAGCAGAAAGAAATGTACCAGCATCATGGGATGGAAAACCCCAGGGTAATCCCAACGTTACCTCAAGAAGAGAAAGTCCAGCTTCCTGGTTCAGGCCTCTGGACCACCTACCTGTGCGTGGGGAATTTCTCCTTCACTGATTGGATGATCAGCTGCTCCACCTTCTGGTCAGTTTGTGTCACCAAATCCACGGCCGAACTCTTGGTCATCACCGACCTGTCATGACTCAGCGCCTCGCAGACCACCTGATCAATACAGGAACGCATATACAATCAATCAATAACCAATAAGTACCTGAGGGTATAAAGCTTTAAGAAGAGATTTTTAAACGATGAATGGTCTGGAACAAGGCATTTAACCTCTAACCCTTGGATTGTATTTCTAACTTCTCTGCATGAAAATGTCAGACCAACGTCTAAATTTTCTTACTATTCGATCCAAGTCAAATCTTTGGCCGGTGTCCCTCAGAGCATCAAACACGTCGTTTCGTGGTTTGTATGTAGGATAATTTAAGATTATTTCGTCCTAATGGTGAAATATTTCAACATCCGGTTTTACCTTTAAAGACAGAAAAGTCGTTTATAAATTTTAGAAAAGAGAGCATTCAGTACAGATTCCCATCAGTCGTCAGCTATTTTTTCACTCTAAGCTTTTATTTATTAGTTTAAATTGATATTAACATGGTTGCACCCCTCACAATTATCAGCTGCGCCACCTGACTATCAGTAAAGACAAGAAATATGCTGAGTAATTTCATTTTTATTTGTTTCAGTTAAAAAAAATGCTTTAGTCAACAGTCCAACAGGTGATAGAAACATCGGCTTAAATCAAGTTTAATACATTCAAATCCAATTCATCAAAAGTATGCCAAGAATTTAAACATTACATTTATAGCAGCTGGGAAGCAACACTAACCTCATTCTCAATAAAAACGGCTGTTTAACTTTAAGAGTTGTGTAACAATTTATTTTAAAACATTTTAAATGTTTGTCCAACAATGATAGAGCTAGATACTCCATTTCAGCTGAAAGCAGACCCGGTCTGCAGGACTCAGCTGTGTATGCCGTAGGTCAGATTGAAACCATAGTTCAGAGCGAAACGGTAGGTCGGAGCAGAGCCGTAGGTCTGAGCGGTGCAGTGACCGGAGAAGCGCCGTAGGTCGGATTAAAACTGTAGGTCAGAGCGGTGCAGTAAGCTGGAGAGGCACCGTAGGTTGGATTGAAACTGTAGGTTGGAGCGGCGCAGTAGGCCGGAGAGGCGCCGTAGCTCAGACTGAAACTGTAGGCTGGAGAGCCGCCGTAGGTTGGGTTGAAACTGTAGGCCGGAGAGGCGCAGGAGGTTGGATTGAAACTGTAGGTTGGAGTGGCGCAGTTGGCCGGAGAGGCGCCGTAGGTTGGATTGAAACTGTAGGTCGAAGCTGTGCAGTAGGCCGGAGAGGCGCTGTAGGTCGGATTAAAACTGTAGGTCAGAGCGGTGCAGTAAGTTGGAGAGGCACCGTAGGTTGGATTGAAACTGTAGGTTGGAGCGGCGCAGTAGGCCGGAGAGGCGCCATAGGTCGGATTGAAACTGTAGGTCAGAGCGGTGCAGTAGGCTGGACAGGCACCTTAGGTCGAAGCGGTGCAGTAGGTCGGATTGAAACTGTAGGTCGGAGCAGCGCAGTAGGCCGGAGAGGCACCGTAGGTTCGACTGAAACTGTAGCTCAGAGCGGTGCAGTAGGTCGGATTGAAACTGTAGGTCAGAGCAGTGCAGTAAGCCGGATTGGAACTGTAGGTCGGAGCGGCGCAATAGGCCGGAGAGGCGGCGTAGGTTGGATTGAAACTGTAGGCCGGAGAAGCGCCGTAGGTTGGACTGAAACTGTAGGTCAGAGCAGCGCAGTAGGCTGGAGAGGCACTGTAGGTCGAAGCGGTGCAGCAGGTCAGATTGAAACTGTAGGTCGGAGCAGCGCAGTAGGCCGGAGAGGCACCGTAGGTTCGACTGAAACTGTAGCTCAGAGCGGTGCAGTAGGTCGGATTGAAACTGTAGGTCAGAGCGGTGCAGTAGGTCGGATTAAAACTGTAGGTCGGAGTGGCGCAGTAAATGCGAGGGCCTCCATCGCTGCTTGCGGCTTTGAGTTGTGACTGTATCCTTGTTCGCTGGGAGGAAGCGGCCGTCTCATCTCGGCACAGGAACTCAGCATCTCTCTCTTCTCGCTGGACATTTTCTCTGCACTTTTTGATCTTTTCCCTTTAGCTGATTTTTTTCATTTTGCTCTTTTTCTTTAATCTTTCTATGCGCTTTTGTAAATTTCCAGATTCTCTTTCTGCAGCTTCCACACTACTGCTGGCTACTCTGTGGTGTGGATGCTCTGGGTTGCTGGTCAGTACTGATGGTGTTCTCCCTAACATTGTTGGGGGGTGGGTTGAAGTTCTGCTTCATTAATTGGTGTGAAATTCAAAATGTCTGCCATTGCTGTTTTCCTTTCTTTGGTCTCGCCTCCACTGTTGTCTCACATCTTTTCTTCTCTGGATAGCTGACTGATGAGGGTTTTCACAAACAAACTGACATACTGCCATTTTAAAATCGGAAAGGTCTGACTGGTTGTCGGTCTAGATGCTGTAGGGCTGTCTTGGCTGACATGCCTCTGCAGCATCTGGGACAGTTCCCCTGGACTGGAAGACTGGGGTGGTGGTCCCCCTCTTCAAAAAGGGGAACCGGAGGGTGTGCTCCAACTACAAGGGGATCACACTCCTCAGCCTCCCCGGTAAGGTCTATTGAGGGGTGCTAGAGAGAAGGGTCCGTTGGATAGTCGAACCTCGGAGGAGCAGTGTGGTTTTCGTCCCAGTCGTGGAACAGTGGACCAGCTCTACACTCTCTTCAGGGTCTTTGAGGGGGCATGGGAGTTTGCTCAACCAACCTACATGTGCTTTGTGGATTTGGAGAAAGTGTTCAACCGTGTCCTCTATGAGTTTGGAAATGAGGTCCTGTCCCAAGTGGAGGAGTGAGGGAAGGATGGAGCGGGAGATGGACAGGTGGATCGATGCAGCGTCTGCAGTGATGCGGATTCTGCATCGGTCTGTCGTGGTGAAGAAGGAGCTGAGCCAAAAGGTCGATTTACGTTCCCACCCTCACTGATGGCCACGAGCTGTGTCAACCCACAAGCTGCAGGATGTCGCCACGTCTGCGAACACACTGACGCCATTTTGTTGGTGGAGGATGTGACGGCCTTTAGTCCACCCATACTTAACCAACAAACTCTCTGTTCATTAAACGGAAAAGGTTGAAATGTGAAGACTTGGTCAATTTCAGAATAATTCAAACCATCTACAGAGTTAAAACTGATCTGATACCTGAGTGTTATAGTTTGTCATGTCAATACTGAAGGTATTATTAACAGAAGGGTTTTGGACCAGATAAGAATTGAACTTCTTTAACCTTTAAAACTCTGATTTTGTGCGTTAAATTAAAAAAAAGACAGACCGTCTGTCTCAGGCGGTCACCAGTGACGGACAGTCAGCCATCTTTCTTTGCTTCATTTTGGTCTCACCTGTCCGGCTTTTCGCGCTACGGCGACGGCGTGATCCATGACCATCTGCCAGGTGTCGGCCATGTTGCAGGAGCAGTGTCTGAAACACAGGTGAGAGGTCAGACCGATCACTTGCCGTAGAAGTCTGGAGGTCACGGACTTGTCTCGCTGTCCTCCACCTGAACGCTGATCTGCTTGTCCCACAGGACGGCGTCCAGGCAAGAGGTTGAGCATCAACAAAACAACTTCTACACAGCCTGAGGACAGGGAGGACTGGTTCTAGAGAACAAACCGTGCCTCTAAACCAGAGGATTATAATAGAAATAATGTCTATTGTGTGAAAAAGGGAAGAAAAAGAAACAACCACATCTACTCCTACTTGCGTCCTATTGCACAAAAGTAAGATTTAGACGTCCAGGATAAATAACTAAGCTGGGCTCATCCAACACGGGTTCATCAAGCCCGCCAAAACTCATCCTGGATCAGTGCGCGCTCGAGGCTTCTTCAATAGACCTTCACGACGCATCACCGAATCACTGATCTACCACGGCAACGAGAGCAGCGTCCTCCTCTCCGTCAGAGCAGGACGTCCTCCTAGAAGCCACAAAGAAGTCAAGGCCCGAATAAGAAGATAAGGGAACTGCCATGGCTACAAAGCAAAGAGAGAAAGCTTAGAAAACATCAGTCAGACACCTGCAGCTGATCCAGAGGGTAGACCAGAGGGTAGCAAGCCCCAAATCCAGCCCCCATCACCACCCCATCATATACCACCCACATACAGCAGACTGGGTACCCCCCCAGGGCCAGCAGACCCCCCCCATCAGCCCAGCCAGCCTGGATCCCGGCCCCTGGGGCACCCAGGAAACAGGGGTGAAAGGAAATGATCTATTACAGTAATAGACACATTAAAGGTGAAATAAGTAGGGCTGACATAGCGTTTCAAAGCCGAGCTGCAGCAGAAAGAGAAACAGGGACAGCGTTCTTCCCCTCGGAGAGTTTCTGTAGGTGGCGGTTCCTGATGGTTCTTTTAGAAACGGTCTACGAAGGACGGAGAACGTGGCGCCAGCAAACACCATGACGAGCGAAGATGATTCACACACACAGGAAGTTGCTATAGAGTGTAAACAAAAGCTACATTAATCAACAAATGTTTTCCCTCAGTCTCCCTTAATAAATGAATTTTATAGTAATTTGATAAGTTTATAAGGATAAACACACTATTCACTCGGCCCAAACATCATTACAAACTAACAGGCCACCAGTTTACTCCACTAATACGTCCACACACATTCATTTAATGAGTACAGAAAAATAAATTAGACTAAAATCTTTGTAAAGCAAGATAAAGTTTTCGGTTAATTTAAGCTAAAAACACAGAGCTAAAAACTCTTGATCTCTGTAAAACATCCATACTTGTGACCCAGTGAGAAATCCTGTCTATGCTGCATATGTCTGTCACGTGACACACACCAGTGTATCTGTTGTTCCATTTAGACAGAATAATAAAACCTTTATTGGTCCCTCAGTGGGGAACGGTACAGGTGCAGGAAGCAGAAACATGTCCAGTATCTGGTCTGCAGGGTGAGTGTTACAGGATATAAACATGTATGTAAACATGTATGTAAACATGTAAAGACAGTTTCATGTGTTCGTTGTAAAGTATGACAGCAGCAGGAGGAAAGACGGTGTCTCTGCTTCCCATAGCGAGGATGGACCAGTCTGTCCCCGAAGCTCTGGATCTCAACTGTTCTTCTAAATAAAGTTTATTTAAAAATGTCTTCGAGCCCTAGCAGCCAGATTTTCATCCGTCTGGTGGTTCGGGTCCGGTTCGACGGCGGAGTAACCTGGACCCGAACTTTCACCAAGTCCAGCATGAAGATGCGAATACAACAACCATGTAAACTGGAAACAAACAACGATAAACAACAAACAAACAACGATACAAGAACTAACCTGCTGTCAGTCTGACGACAATCCGCTCACTTCCGGGTTTCTTCTTCTATGCTTTTTACTGCAGCCCTAATAATCCACTCACTTCCGGGTTTCTTCTTCTACGCTTCTTACTGCATCCCTAATAATTCCTAACATAGGTTGTGTCCGAATGTCCACCCCATATGGTCCACCCTACTCCCTAACCCCTCCTTCACTACATAGCGACTCATTTTCTTGGCGATTTGGACACGAAGCTGCCTATTTTTTCCTCGCCGCAAACCACGTGACTACCAGCCGTCACCACGGCAACCACAACCCGCGTCAGGATGTCGTTCCAAATCCAATCCAAAGTTGTGTGTAAATGTTTTTATTTTTCTTCCTTGTGTTGTATTTCATTCTATTCTACAGTCATTTAGCAGACGCTTTTATCCAAAGCGACTTACATTTGAGAGTAAGAACAACACAAGCATGAATTCAAACAAGATGGACGTCATAATTAAGTGATAGTCAGACCGCTTTTGAGTCCAGTTGGACCCAGGTGCTGTCATGTAGTGCTAGTGCAGTGCATATAATTTTTTATTTTTTTATTTTTTTTTATTGTTATTATTTTTAAGTCATTTTATTTAAATGCAAGATCACTGTTTCATCACACAATATCAACTTGGGCATAAGTGCATGATTTCATCACACAATATCATCTTGGGCATAAGTGCATGATTTCATCACACAATATCATCTTGGGTATAAGTGCACACAGCTTCTTCAGTACTTGGTTCAGCCAAAGAGCTGGACAAATCTTTCTAACTCATTTAGTTAAGCTAAGTGTGGAAATGCTCCTTAAACAACTGAGTCTTTAGCTTGCTCTTAAAAGTGGATAAGGACTCTGCGGATCGGACGGAGTTTGGTAGATCGTTCCACCACCGGGGAACAACAGAGGAGAAGAGTCTAGCTACTGATGTGGCGCCACGTTGTGGTGGGAGCACTAGGCGTCTTTCACTGGCAGAGCGTAACTGTGGAGAGGGAGTGTAGCTCTGGATTAAGGAGTGGAGGTAGACCGGAGCCGTTTGGGTTATTGTTTTGTAAGCCAGAAGCAGAGCTTTGAATCTGATGCTCTGCAACTGGAAGCCAGTGGAGAGCGATTAGCAGCGGAGTGACATGAGCTCTTTTGGGCTGGTTGAAGACCAGACGTGCTGCTGCGTTCTGGATCATCTGCAGAGGTTTAACTGAGCATGCAGGCAGGCCAGCCAGTAAGGAGTTGCAGTAGTCAATGCGTGAAATGACCAGAGCCTGGACCAGGAGCTGGGTCGTGTGTTCAGTCAGGTAGGGTCTGATCCTCCTGATGTTGTAGAGAGCAAATCGGCAAGATCCAGCAACCGAGGCAACATGGTCCTTAAAGGTCAGCTGGTTGTCTACCATGACACCAAGATTCCTGGTAGAAGACGTAGACACAAGTGTGATGGAGTCAAGCTGCACGCTTATCTGTGGTGGTAAAGAAGGATTGGCTGGAAAGACAATAAGCTCAGTCTTGGACAGGTTTAGCTGAAGGTGGCGAGCCTTCATCCATGTGGAAATATCAGCAACATGCTGATATTCACATTGAGATGTTGTGTCGTCAGGTGGGAAAGAAAGGAAAAGCTGAGTGTCATCTGCATAGTAGTGGTAGGAGAAACCATGAGAGCTAATGACTGCACAGAGTGAGGAGGTGTATAGAGAAAAGAGAAGAGGGCCAAGCACCGAGCCCTGAGGCACCCCTGTTGTCAGCCCATGTGATCTGGACACGCCCCCTCACCAAGATACTTTGAAGGATCTTCCTGTGAGGTAGGACATAAACCACGAGAGGACAGATCCTGAGATACCAAGCTCCGAGAGTTTGGAGAACAGTATGTGATGGTGGGCCGTGTCAAAGGCAGCAGACAGGTCCAGCAGTATAAGGACTGAGGATTGACCAGCGGATCTGGCAACCCGTAGGGAATCAGTAACTGACAGGAGAGCAGGTTCAGTAGAACAGCCTTGCCTATAGCCAGACTGATATGGATCTAACAGGTTGTTGTCTTGGAGGAACTGTGGGACCTGACTGAGGACGGCAAGCTCTAGTAATTTAGACATGAATGGAAGCAGTGAGACCGGCTGGTAGTTTCCAACCTGGGCTGGCTTGAGTGTGGGTTTCTTCAGCAGCAGGGTAACCCGAGCTTGCTTGAAGGCAGAAGGAAAGACACCGGATTTAAGAGAGGAGGTGATAATATGAGTTACTGCAGGTTTGATTGTAGGTAAAATGCTCTGCAGGATGTCAGAGGGAACAGGATCAAGAAGACAGGTCGTGGGTTTTGAGCTGACTAGAAGTTTAGAGACTTGGTCCTCATTTAGAGAGCGGAAGGAGCAGAGTGAGGCACCAGTAGCTGGTTTGGTAAGGCTGAGTTGGTCCGGCTCAGTGAATTGGTTACTGATGGTAGCAACCTTTTCAGTGAAGTAGGAAGCAAACATTTCTGCAGTCAGCACAGTGGGAGGCTGAGCAGGTGGTGGAGATAGAAGAGAGTTAAACACTATGAACATGTCGTGTGTTGGGAGCATTGCGGATCTTGTTCTGATAAAAGGCTATCTTGGCCGCCTTTAGGCTGGATGTGAAAGTTATAAGTTTTTGCTGGTACTCAGACAAGTCAGTGTGCTCTTTTGATTTGCACCACTTTCTTTCTGCAGCCCCGAGTCCGGCTCTGTGCTCCCTCAGAACCTCTGTGAGCCATGGACTGGAAGGGTTTTGTCTGTCTGGTTTGGACACCAGAGGACAGAGTTTGTCCAGAGAGGAGGCGAGAGAGGAGCAGAGTGTTTCTGTAGCCTCATTAACAGTCAGTAAGGAGAAGTCTGAGTGGGAAGGGAGGGCAGAGTAAACCTCATCAGACAGCTGTGTAGGTCTGAGGGAGCTCAGGTTTCTGCAGTAGGACACCATTTTAGGAGCCGCTTGATTGACATGAGGAAGGAAGACAGAGAATTTAACCAGGAAGTGGTCTGAGAGGTGCAGCGGGGTGACAGACAGGTCGGCTGTGGAGCAGTTTCTGGTCAGCACCAAGTCAAGAGTATTACCAGCTTTGTGTGTTGGAGGAGTCTGAACCAGTTTGAGATTGAAAGAGTAGATGAGAGCCAGAAAGTCCGTCGCTGTGGTTTGTCAATGTGAATGTTGATGTCTCCCATGACAATTAGTGGTGTGCCATCATCAGGAATGTCAGAGAGAATCATGTCCATTTCAGAGACAAACTCAGCTATACTGCCACCCGGAGGCGGTAAATGACCAGAATGTATGCAGTGATGGGTGTAGAGACCTTTACTGGTGATACTCAGGTGATGAGCAGGTAGCCATAGGATGGAGAGGTAAAGTTCCACTTTTTAGAAATAAGAAAGCCCGTTCCACCTCCTCGTCCAGCTGAGCGAGGTGTTTGGGTAAATTCTGCATTGACAGAAAGGGCAGCTGGTGTAGCTGTGTTTTCTGGACGGATCCAGGTCTCAGTCAGGGCTAGGACCTGAATGTCAGAGACATTCGGTTTCTAGTTTACACCAGTTTCTAGTTTACACCGGTTTCTAGTTTACACCGGTTTCCAGTTTATACTGGTTTCCAGTTTATACTGGTTTCTGGCTTATACTGGTTTCTAGCTTATACCGGTTTCTAGTTTACACCGGTTTCCAGTTTATACTGGTTTCCAGTTTATACTGGTTTCTAGCTTATACTGGTTTCTAGCTTATGCTGGTTTTTAGTTTATACTGGTTTCCAGTTTATACTGGCTTCTAGCTTATACTGGTTTCCAGTTTATACTGGTTTCTAGTTTGTAATGGTTTCTAGTTTATACTGGTTTCTAGATATGCTGGTTTCTAGTTTGTACTGGTTTCTAGTTTATACTGGTTTCAAGTTTATACTGGTTTCTAGTTTGTACTGGTTTCTATTTTATACTGGTTTCTAGTTTATACTGGTTTCTAGCTTATACTGGTTTCTAGTTTATACTGGTTTTTAGATTATACTGGTTTCTAGTTTACACTGGTTTTTAATTTATACTGGTTTCTAGTTTACACTGGTTTTCAGTTTATACCGGTTTCCAGTTTATACCATTTTCCAGTTTATACTGGTTTCTAGTTTGTACTGGTGTCTAGTTTAGACTGGTTTTTAGTTTATACCGGTTTCCAGTTTATACTGGTTTCTAGTTTGTATTGGTGTCTAGTTTACACTGGTTTCTAGTTTATACCGGTTTCCAGTTTATACTGATTTCCAGTTTACAGTGGTTTCTAGTTTGTACTGGTTTCCAGTTTATACTGGTTTCTAGCTTATACTGGTTTCTAGTTATGCTGGTTTCTAATTTATACTGGTTTCCAGTTTATACTGGTTTCTCATTTATACGGGTTTCTAGTTAGTAATGGTTTCTACGTTGTACTGGTTTCTCATTTATTCTGGTTTCCAGTTTATACTGGTAACTAGTTTGTGCTGGTTTCTAGTTGATACTGGTTTCCAGTTTATACTGGTTTCTACTTTGTACTGGTTTCTACTTTATGCTGGTTTCTAGTTATGCTGGTTTCTAGCTTACACTGGTTTCTAGTTTATACTGGTTTCTAGTTATGCAGGTTTCTAGCTTAAACTGGTTTCTAGTTTATACTGGTTTTTAGATTATACTGGTTTCTAGTTTACAGTGGTTTTTAGATTATACTGGTTTCCAGTTTACACTGGTTTTCAATTTATAATTGTGTCTAGTTTACACTGGTTTTTAGTTTATACCGGTTTCCATTTTATACCAGTTTCCAATTTATACTGGCTTCTAGTTTGTACTGGTGTCTAGTTTACACTGGTTTCTAGTTTATACTGGTTTCCACTTTATACCGGTTTCCAGTTTACACTGGTTTCCAGTTTACACCGGTTTCCAGTTTATACCGGTTTCCATTGTATACCGGTTAAGTTTATACTGGTTTCTAGTTTATACTAGTTTCTAGTTTATAATGGTTTCCAGTTTATACTGGTTTCTAGTTTATACTGGTTTCTAGTTTATACTGGTTTCTAGTTTATTTTTTTTTCTAGTTTATACTGGTTTCTAGTTATGCTGGTTTCTAGCTTATACTGGTTTCTAGTTTGTACTGGTTTCTAGTTTATACTGGTTTCCAGTTTACACTGGTTTCTACGATGTACTGGTTTCTCGTTTATACTGGTTTCCAGTTTATACTGGTTTCTAGTTTGTACTGGTTTCTAGTTTATACTGGTTTCTAGTTTATTCTAGTTTCTAGTTTATACTGGTTTCTAGTTATGCTGGTTTCTAGCTTATACTGGTTTCTAGTTTATACTGGTTTTTAGAATATACTGGTTTCTAGTTTACACTGTTTTTTAGATTATTCTGGTTTCCAGTTTACACTGGTTTTTAATATATACTGGTTTCTAGTTTACACTGGTTTTTAGTTTATACCGGTTTCCAGTTCTTACCAGTTTCCAGTTTAAACTGGTTTCTAGTTTGTACCGGTTTCCAGTTTATACTGATTTCCAGTTTATACTGGTTTCTAGTTTGTACTGGTTTCTAGTTTATACTGGTTTCTAGTTTATTCTAGTTTCTAGTTTATACTGGTTTCTAGTTATGCTGGTTTCTAGCTTATACTGGTTTCTAGTTTATACTGGTTTTTAGAATATACTGGTTTCTAGTTTACACTCGTTTTTAGTTTATACCGGTTTCCAGTTCTTACCAGTTTCCAGTTTAAACTGGTTTCTAGTTTGTACCGGTTTCCAGTTTATACTGATTTCCAGTTTATACTGGTTTCTAGTTTGTACTGGTTTCTAGTTTATACTGGTTTCTAGTTTATTCTAGTTTCCAGTTTATTCTGGTTTCTAGTTATGCTGGTTTCTAGTTTATACTGGTTTCCAGTTTATACTGGTTTCTCATTAATACTGGTTTCTAGTTTGTACTGGTTTCTCGTTTATACTGGTTTCCAGTTTACACTGGTTTCTACGTTGTACTGATTTCTCGTTTGTACTGGTTTCCAGTTTATACTGGTTTCTAGTTTGTACTGGTTTCTAGTTTATACTGGTTTCCAGTTTATACGGGTTTCTAGTTTGTACTGGTTTCTAGTTATGCTGGTTTCTAGCTCATACTGGTTTCTAGTTTATACTGGTTTTTAGATTATACTGGTTTCTAGTTTACACTGGATTTTAGATTATACTGGCTTCCAGTTTACACCTGTTTTTAATTTATACTGGTTTCTAGTTTACACTGGTTTTTAGTTTATACCGGTTTCCAGTTTTACCAGTTTCCAGTTTATACTGGTTTCTAGGTTGTACTGGTGTCTACTTTAGACTGGTTTTTAGTTTATACTGGTTTCCACTTTATACTGGTTTCTAGTTTGTACTGGTGTCTAGTTTACACTGGTTTCTAGTGTACACCGGTTTCCAGTTTATACTGATTTCCAGTTTACACTGGTTTCTAGTTTGTACTGGTTTCTCGTTTATACTGGTTCCTAGTTTATACTGGTTTCTAGCTTATACTGATTTCTAGTTTATACTGGTTTCTAGTTTAGACTGGTTTTTAGATTATACTGGTTTCTAGTTTACACTGGTTTATAATTTATACTGGTTTCTAGTTCAGACTGGTTTTTAGTTTAAACCGGTTTCCAGTTTATACTGGTTTCTAGTTTGTACTGGTGTTTAGTTTACACTGGTTTCTAGTTTATACCGGTTTCCAGTTGATACTGATTTCCAATTTACACTGGTTTCTAGTTTGTACTGGTTTCCAGTTTATACTGGTTTCTAGCTTATACTGGTTTCTAGTTATGCTGGTTTCTAGTTTATACTGGTTTCCAGTTCATACTGGTTTCTCATTTATACTGGTTTCTAGTTTGTACTGGTTTCTAGTTTATACTGGTTTTTAGATTATACTGGTTTCTAGTTTACACTGGATTTTAGATTATACTGGTTTCCAGTTTATACTGGTTTCTCATTTATACTGGTTTCTAGTTTGTACTGGTGTCTAGTTTAGACTGGTTTTTAGTTTATACCGGTTTCCAGTTTATACTGGTTTCTAGTTTGTACTGGTGTCTAGTTTACACTGGTTTCTAGTTTATACCCGTTTCCCGTTTATACTGGTTTCAATTTTATACTGGTTTCTAGTTTGTACTGGTTTCTAGTGTATACTGGTTTCCAGTTTACACTGGTTTCTAGTTTATACTGGTTTCCAGTTTATATTGGTTTCTAGTTTATACTGGTTTCTAGCTATGCTGGTTTCTAGTATATACTGTTTCTTTTTATACTGGTTTTTAGTTTACACTGGTTTTTCGTTTATACCGGTTTCGAGGTTATACCCGTTTCCAGTTTATACTGGTTTCTAGTTTATACTGGTTTCCAGTTTACACAGGTTTCCAGTTTACACTGGTTTCCAGTTTATACCGGTTTCCAGTTTATACCGGTTTCCAGTGTATATCGGTTTAGTTTATACTGGTTTCTAGTTTATACTGGTTTCTAGTTTATAAGGTTTCCAGTTTATACTGGTTTCTAGTTTATACTGGTTTCCAGTTTATACTGGATTCCAGTTTATACTGGTCTCCAGTTTACACTGGTTTCTCATTTATACTGGTTTCCAGTTTACACCGGTTTCCAGTTTATACCGGTTTCCAGTTTATACTGGTTTCTAGTTTATACTAGTTTCTAGTTTATAATGGATTCCAGTTTATACTGGTTTCCAGTTTACACTGGTTTGTAGTTTACACTGGTTTCCAGTTTATACTGGTTTCTAGTTTGTACTGGTTTCTCGTTTATAATGGTTTCTCATTTATACTGGTTTCTAGTTTGTTCTGGTTTCTAGTTTATACTGGTTTCTAGTTTGTACTGGTTTCTAGTTTAGACCGGTTTCCAGTTTGTACCGGTTTCTAGTTTATACTGGTTTCTAGTTTATACTGGTTTCCAGTTTATACTGGTTTCTAGTTTGTACCGGTTTCTAGTTTATACCGGTTTCCAGTTTACACCGGTTTCCAGTTTACACCGGTTTCTAGTTTATACCGGTTTCTAGTTTATACTGGTTTCTAGTTTGTACTGGTGTCTAGTTTACACCGGTTTCCAGTTTACACCGGTTTCCAGTTTACAGCGGTTTCCAGTTTATACCGGTTTCTAGTTTATACTGGTTTCTAGTTTATACTGGCTTCTAGTTATGCTGGTTTCTAGTTTATACTGGTTTCTATCTATGCTGGTTTCTAGTTTATACTGGTGTCTAGTTTACACTGGTTTCAGGTTTACACTGGTTTCCAGTTTATACCGGTTTCCAGTTTATACCGGTTTCCAGTTTATACTGGTTTCCAGTTTATACTAGTTTCCAGTTTACACCGGTTTCCAGTTTCTACCGGTTTCTTTTTTATACTGGTTTCTAGTTTACACTGGTTTTTAGTTTATACCGGTTTCCAGTTTATACCGGTTTCTAGTTTATACTGGTTTCTAGTTTGTACTGGTCTAGTTTACACTGGTTTCTGGTTTTTACTGGTTTCCGGTTTATACCGGTTTCCAGTTCATACTGGTTTCTAGTTTACACTAGTTTCCAGTTTAAACCGGTTTCCAGTTTCTACCGGTTTCTAGTTTATTCTAGTTTCCAGTTCACACCGGTTTCCAGTTTCTACCGGTTTCTAGTTTATGCTGGTTTCTAGTTTATGCTGGTTTCTAGTTTATAGTGGTTTCTAGTTTATGCTGGTTTCTAGTTTATGCTGGTTTCTAGTTCATACTGGTTTCCAGTCAGTGACAGAATAGATTTACAGCCTTTTGATGGTTTACATCCCAGAACGGTTCGGGACCAGAGTTTCTATGTTCAGAGAATATAAACCTAGCAGAGCTCTGAGATCCAAAGACTCTGGTCAACTAGTCCAAACCAGAGTCCAGACCAGGGTCCACACCAGAGTTCAGACCAGACTCCTGACCAGGGTCCAGACTAGAGTCCAGGCCAAAGTTCAGACCGGAGACCAGACCAGAGTTCAGACCAGGGTCCAGACTAAACATGGAGAAGCAGCATTTAGCTGTTATGCTGCAAACAAATGGAACAAACTGCCAGTGGAGATTAAACTTTCCCCAAATGTAGACATTTTTAAATCAGGGTTAAAAACATTTCTTTTCTCATGCACCTATACATGAACTTTTTTAACTTATTTTGCTTTTAATCATTTTAATGTAATTTATTATTTTATTGTGATTATGTGTTGATGCCTTTTACTATTTCTTAATATCTGTAATGTTTTTTTTTTATGTAAAGCACTTTGAATTGTCCTGTACATGACATGTGTTCTAAAAATAAACTGCCTTGCCTTTATCTATGATTCTTAACACATTTATATGCAATAAAAACTGGTAAAAGCAGTCAAAGACAACAATAGCAAAGGTCTACGAGAAGTATAACGCTGGGATCACATGAAGATTCAAGACAGACGGGATTCAAACAGAATCATCAACAAGCAAGTTAAAAGTGAATAAATCACTGTAAATGTCCAAGGCTTGATTTGTCTCAACCAACTTCACAGTTTTTTTAATGCAATAACTCATTCCTGAAAATCACAAACAATGGCTTAATGTGTCAAACTCATGGCCCGCGGGCCACGTCTGGTCCGTGAATCAATCATTTTTGGCCTGCATTATCATATCTAATCATCATTAGAGCTGCCTGCTGGAGGTTAACTGTATTTGCAAAGTTAACTGTTTTTAAAAGGTTAACTGTATTTACAAAGTTAAATGTATTTACAAGGTTAACCTGTATAAACTGTACATGTTTCTGTACATATGTATTCACATTTTTATGTACATGTTTATTTACATTTTTATGTAAATGTTTGCATACATGCTTATATACATGTTTATGTATGTTTGGTTACATGTTAATATACATATTTACATACATATTCACAAACATGTTTATGTTAATATCCATGTTTATGTACATGTTTATAGACATTTTTATATACATATTTACATAGATGTTTTTTCTACATGTTTATGTAGATGTTTGTGTACATGTTTATATACATGTTTACATACATATTATAAACATTTTTATGTACATGTTTATACGCATATTTATGTTCATGTTAATATCCATGTTTATGTACATGTTTATAGACATTTTTATATACATATTTACATAGATGTTTTTCCTACATGTTTATGTAGATGTTTGTGTACATGTTTATATACATGTTTACATACATATTCATAAACATTTTTATGTACATGTTTATACGCATGTTTATGTTCATGTTTATATCCATGTTTATGTACATGTTTATATACATGTTCGTGTACATATTTATACACATGTTTATGCACATGTTTATACACATGTTTATGTACATGTTTGTAGACATTTTTATATACATATTTACGTAGATGTTTAAAAACATGTGTATGTACGTGTTTATATACATGTTTATACACATGTTTATGTTCATGTTTATATACATGTTTATGTACATGTTTATATACACATTTGTGTATATGTTTGTCTACATATTTATGCACATGTTTATACACATGTTTATCCACATGTCTTTACACAAGTTTATGTTCATGTTTATATAAATGTTTATGTAGATGTTTGTGTACATATTTGTGTATATGTTTGTTTACATGTTTATGTACATGTTATGTACATGTTTGTCACAAACCCGGAGATTGGACTCAATAAAATCAGTATTCCAGAGAAAGGTAAAAAGTGGTTTATTGAACAATGAGAATATGCAATGGTGTTCTATCCGGTCTCACTTGGTCAGCTCTTCTGTGGGGGTATGAGAACAGGTGTTAGAAGGCAGGGAGTCTGTGGCAATGATGCAGGATAATATAGCTCCATGTACCAGGTACTGTTGTGTAGTCGGTGAGAGCGAACTGGCAGGACTGGAAGATTCAGGAGGGAGTCCGCTGGAGTGGGGTTGACAACTGCTGGATAGAGAAAAGGTTAGTGAGGGAATAACTGGCGGGGGTCAGGAACTCCAAACAACAGAAGCAGGTGCTTTTGAATCTCTCCATCGGGGCAGAGAAGATAAATCCGTGATCCAGAATCCAAATCCAAAGAATGGTCCAGAGGTCAGTAACCCAGGAATCCAATAATCAAACAAGACAGAGTTACCAGTCAGGGGGCTGGCAGAGACGGGAATCCAGGTCCAAAAAACAAGGACAACGGCTGGATACTTGCAGGGAAGAACCAAGACGATCTGGCGGAGAGAAGTTGTCACAAGCAGGTATTTAAAGAGCACCGTGCAGGTGAAGCGCATCAGTAATTAGCGTGTGGAATGAGGGTGCGTTCAGGGCAGCTGGGAAGTCCGATCCTCACTAGAAGAACCATGACACATGTTTATATACATGTTTACTTATATGCGTATATACATATTTATATATATGTATACGTACATGTTTAAAAACATTTTTATGTGCATGTTTTTCTTCATGTTTATATACATGTTTTTGTACATGTTTATGTACATGTTTATACATCAAAGTCAAAGTCAAAGTCACTTTATTTGTCAATTCTGCAGTATGTAGAAGACATACAGAGGATCGAAATTGCTTTTCACACAGACCCAAGGTGCAGACAATAAACATTTAACATACATCTTTTAAGTAAAAGAAAAGGTCTCTGCTTTGCTATATGTAGCGGTTGGCACCATAGGGTGTCGCTGTGTTGATTAGGGCTGCTCCGCTATAAAAGGGGAAGTGGCACTGTAGAGGGGAGTGCCAGTTTCCTGGTTGGAGTGGTCAGGACGTCATTGGGCCACGTCAGCCTTGGTGCAAGGTGGTTTTTAGCAGCATCAGGGCTGGGATCTGAGTGGTGTAGATCCTGGGAAAAGCATGTTGACTGAGTAATGGAACTCAACGCTGCAGCTGTTGGGTACCGTTGCCTGCTGTCCTTTTAGGGTTTTTTGTTTTAAAGTTAGTCCGCTCCTGGTCCAATTGTTTGTGGTGGTGCTGATTGTACGGGCGGACTAACTGTTTAATTTTTGTTTGTTTGTTTTGTTTGTTTGGGCATCCCCCTATGAATGAGTTTAACCCTCCTGTCGGTAATCACCCGGAGCCGTTCTGCACCCGACTCTTGTGCATGCAGGCTTGGGTGTTAGTTTGCAGTGAGTTGTAGTGCAATCGTGTGTGGGTTTGGGCTTGCCCGCCATCGGGCCGGTGACTTAAGCGGGTTTTTCGCCTTCGTGGTGTGCGGTTCCAGTCGGGTGGGAGCAGGCGGATACCAGATTAGATGACAGGAGGAGTAAATGGGGGATGACCCCTTAAGTTTGTGATTAATAAATTGAGTTGAACTTTTACATTGTTTGGTTTTGAGTTATTTTACACCTCACCCCTGGTAACATTTGGCGTTGTCGTGGCAAATTAAAAAAAAAAAAGAAAAGGAACCTGAGGGGCGGTGATTTGTTGGTTTAATTTTATTTGTTTATAAGGACAGCAGGAGCGGTGGAGGGACGTCCTCTGTTGGGGACGGCGAAATGGATGCGGCTGGCAGCAGCGGTGTGCAAGAGGAGTCCGCGACGTTGGACATGGCGCAGCGACTAAAAGATCTTGAAACGGACTTAGCGGTTTTGAGAGCAGCTGTACCAACTACGGACTCTGAAAGACCCTCCACCTCAGCTGGAGCTACAGGCGGAAAAGGGACTAGATATACTGACAATGTCATTTATGTGCAACAGGACCGGAAAATGCCGCTGTTCTCTGGGGATTTGGCCGTTGCCGATTGTTTGACTCTGGATGAATGGATTGAACAAATGGGAAACTTTGTACAAGCTCGAGGGCGGACAAAGAAGGAACGCGCCCAAATAGTGTTTGATCATCTAGAGGGCGCTGCTAGAACGGAGGTGAAATTCTTGCCAATAGCTCAAAGAGAACGGGTCCAATGCATTTTTGATGTACTTCGGGAAGTGTACAGTTGCACGCAGTCACGAATATCATTACAGCGCAGGTTTTTTAATCGCAAACAGCAACAGGGTGAGTCTTTGCTTGATTACTCGCATGCTTTGATGGAGTTGATGGATCGAGTGGGTAAAACAGACGTGCGGATAGCTGCAAGAGATCTACGCGACCAGTTCTGTGAGGGTGTGAGAGACCAGGCCCTGAAAATGAGATTGAGAGATCTGGTAAATGTTAACCCACAGTGGTCAATACAGGATGTTAGAAGTGAAGCCATTAAATGGGTGGCTCAGTATGAATATCAGTCCTCTAAAGCAAATCCCTATGTCGGTCCAGTTTCAAATGAAGCAGCTGTTTCCTGTGAAAGTAATGTGTCGCGTCCTTCTGAATATGGTGAACTGTTGTCTTTGCTGAAAGCGCAACAGACCCAGCTGGAACTGGTCATGAAGGCGATAGCCCCTGATAGTGTCCTGCTCTCTAAAGCACGTAGCTTTAAACCTTGGAGAACAGCTGACGGGAAGCCGATCTGTTTTAAATGTGAACAAAGTGGCCATATTGCAAGAAACTGTCCCGTTAACGGTAAAATTGGCGTTAGGGATAGTATTCCGGGGTCCGGAGCAAGTGGAAAATCAGAGCCCGTCAGTGTGCAGAGCCAAACACTGGCAGGAGGCTCACAAGGCTCGGATAGAGTTAGTCCAAGTGTGTGTAATTTAGTGGGTGAGTGCTTGGAGGGGGAGGTGGATTTTGCCGGGGTTAACGCTAACTGTTTGTTAGATAGCGGATCAATGGTTACAACCTTAACGGAAAGTTTTTTAAGGAGAATTTTTCCCATTTATCAGACAGTGCACTTAAAGAGTGTGGCTGGCTTGGCTTGAAGGCTGCAAATGGATTAAAAATCCCTTACACTGGTTACATGGAGTTTGATGTCACTGTGTTGGGAGTTTTACTTCCTCGTTTGGGAGTATTAATAGTTAAGGACCCAGTTGACAGTTATATGAGGCAAAAGAAAACTCATGTTCCAGGTGTGTTGGGGATGAATGTCTTGAGCCCTCTTTATGCTGAGCTGTGCAAGAGGTATGGCTCTGACCTGTGGGAGGGGCCGGTGCTTAAATCTGCTCCGCGGGGGTGAAGACGAGCCCTCAGATATTGCCAGATGATGGAGGCCATGGCAAACTCTTCGGACCCCTACCTCAGCAGAGTACAGGGTAAGAAACCTTTTTGTGTTCCAGCTGGTAGTTGCTGTCATGTCCCAGTTACATGTCCGCAGGTACCTACACTCCATCAAATTGACTTGCTGGTTGAACCTCTTGGTCCGGAGGAGGGCAGCCTCCCTGAGGGGTTGTTGGTTTCTCCCTCCCTAGTGAAGGCAGAGAGGGGAAAGGTATTGGTTCCGGTTACCAATGTGGGTACGACGGATGTATGGTTAACGCCGCATAGGGTTATCGCTACGGTTCAGATAGCCTCTGTTGTATCTTCTGAGTCTCAGATTAATTTTGTGGTGGACTCACATAGTTGCACTGCGGTCATTTCTAGTCAGGAAGTTGCTATGGAGGATATCCAATTCAAGTCTCCTGGCTTTGAGAACCTGTCTGGAGGAGAAAGACAGAAAGCCAGGGACTTATTGTGTAAGTACCGCAAGGTATTTGCAAGGAATGATTCAGATGTGGGGGGTACTAATCTAATAACTCATGAGATCCCTTTGTTAGATGAAACACCTGTACGGCAGCCACATAGGCGCATCCCTCCTTCTCAGTATGATCTGGTGCGTGCTCACATTCAACAGCTTTTGCAGAGCCAGATCATTAGAGAAAGTAGCAGTCCATATGCATCACCAATTGTATTGGTACAGAAGAAAGACGGAACTTTGCGTATGTGTGTGGATTATAGGCGGCTAAATGCTAAAACAAGGAGGGATGCTTTTCCCTTGCCTAGGATTGATGAGTCCCTGGATGCATTGGGGGGGGCTCAATGGTTTACAACTCTGGACCTAGCTAGTGGATATAGTCAGGTTGAGGTGGCGGAGAAGGATAAGGCGAAGACAGCGTTCTGCACACCCTTCGGGCTATTTGAGTTTAATCGTATGCCGTTTGGGTTATGTAATGCACTAGTACCTTTCAGCGTCTTATGGAGCGCCTTTTTGGGGATTGCCGTCATCAGTCAGTGTTGTTGTACTTGGATGATGTTATTATTTTCTCATCAACGGTAGAACAGCACCTACAGCGTCTGGATCTTGTCCTCTCACGACTTGAGGCTCAGGGTTTGAAGGTGAAGCTCTGTAAGTGCCAGTTTTTCCAAAAACGGGTTAAATATCTAGGGCATGTGGTGTCTGCCGAGGGGGTCTCTACTGATCCGGATAAGGTGTCTGTGGTCCGTGATTGGAAAAGGCCCGTAAACTTAGCAGAACTCCGGTCATTCTTAGGGTTCGCTAGTTATTACAGGAGGTTTGTAGGTGGGTTTTCTAAGATGGCTGCCCCCTTGAACCGCTTGGTGGCTAGGTTACTTCCCGCTGGCAAGAAAGGAAAAACATCAAGGAAACCCCTCGGGGAATTTTGGGATTTGGAGTGCGAGCAGAGCTTTCAGAAGCTGAAAGCGGCATTAACAACTGCCCCTGTTCTTGCTTATGCAGATTTCCGGAAGCCCTTCGTGTTAGAGGTAGATGCCAGTCATGGAGGATTAGGAGCCATTCTCTCCCAAGAACATGAGGGTAAGTTGCGGCCGGTAGCGTTTGCTAGTCGTAGTTTGAAACCTACGGAGCGGAACATGAATAATTATAGCTCCATGAAGTTAGAGCTGGTAGCCCTTAAATGGGCTGTAACAGAAAAATTCAGGGAGTATCTGATGGGCAATAAATGTATAGTGTTCACGGATAATAACCCATTAAGTCATCTGGCTACTGCAAAGCTGGGAGCTACAGAGCAGAGGTGGGTTTCTGAACTGGCAGTGTTTGATCTGATGATAAAGTACGGGCCAGGCTCTCAGAATGCTAATGCAGATGCCTTGTCTCGCCAGTATACCTCTGACATGGAAGTTGAGGAAGGGGTGGAGCTCGCGGGAGCACTGGAAGAGGTTAGCGCACTGCCAGGGCTGTCGATGTTGGATTTGTGTACCCTGCAGCATCAGGACCCGTGCGTTGGTCCGGTTCTTAGGGATTGGGAGCGGGGTAGGATGCCTGATGGGAAAGGGAGAAATGAGCTGGCTAAGGGCAGCAGGGAGTTGATACGGCAGTGGGGGCGCCTCAGGGAACGGGAATCAGTACTCTACCGCTGTATTCAGGTCCCAGATGGGCATGCTGAGATTGAGCAACTGGTATTACCCCAGTGTTTGCATGATAAGATCCTCCGCTCCCTGCATGATAAACAGGGTCATCAAGGGGTCGACCGGACTTTACAGTTGGTGCGTGCGCGCTATTACTGGCCTAACATGTATAAGGATGTGGAAAGGTGGTGTAGGACCTGTGAGAGGTGCGTGTTGGCAAAAGCTGTGCAGCCAAAAGTCCATACGTATATGGGCACTATTAAGGCATCTCGGCCGCATGAAATTTTGGCAATAGATTTTACTGTGTTGGAACCCTCCACGGAGGGTAAGGAGAATGTTCTGGTAATGACGGACGTGTTCTCAAAGTATACACAAGCGGTCCCTACCAGAGATCAGCGAGCGAGCACGGTGGCTGAAGCATTGGTAAAGAACTGGTTTCAGCTATTTGGTATTCCTAGCCGCATTCATTCCGACCAAGGTAAGAACTTTGAAAGTAACTTGGTTTATCAGCTGTGTAAGGTTTATGGGATTGAGAAGAGCCGCACTACTCCCTATCATCCTCAGGGGAATGGTCAGTGCGAACGGTTTAACCGTACCTTGCACGACCTGTTACGTACTCTTTCCCCGGAGCAGAAACGCAGGTGGCCTCGTCATCTTTCCCAGGTCACGTTCGCGTATAATACCACGGTCCATCAAACCACGGGCAGGACTCCGTACTTCTTGATGTTTGGGAGAGAGCCACAGTTGCCAGTAGACTTTTTGGTGGGGAATGAAACGGAGGAGGATATTCCCTTAGAAGAGTGGGTCGAAGAACATCAGAAGTCTTTAATGGCAGCCTATGAGTCGGTGCAACAGAGAGTGGAGGGTAGAAGGGCCCGGCGGGATCTACAACAGTGTGACCGGGGGATGGCACCGGATTTTGTGGAGGGAGATCTGGTATACACAAGGAATCGGTCAGTTAGGGGCCGGAATAAGATTCAGGATTTGTGGGATGCCACCCCATATCAGGTCGTCCGTCCACCATCAGGACACGGTGTGGTGTACTCCATAGCTCCGGCAGGGCAGGAAGAGCCCCTGAGGCAGGTGCACAGGACAGAGCTGAGAAGCGTTCCTGAAACGCGGGGTGAAGTGCAGGGAAATGCGTTGACTGAAACGGAGGCAAATGATGGAGCCGCGAGCGGGTCTGGGCCTGTGTTGAGTCCCGCAGGGGAGAATGGTGATGGGAATGAGGGTGGAGTTTCTGGGGTTGGTGTAATGCTTGATGTTCCACTTGTTCCAGCGCTGGACCCAACCGAGGAAACTGGCACACCCGTTGAGGTTAGGAGGTCGACAAGGAAAACAGCGGGGCAGCATTCAAATCCGTATAGACTGCCCCAGTCAGTTTAGGTACATTTGTAAGTGGTTTTAAAAACAGGATAAATACATCGTCGGGTCGACGATGCACCTTGATGGGGAGGAATGTAGCGGTTGGCACCATAGGGTGTCGCTGTGTTGATTAGGGCTGCTCCGCTATAAAAGGGGAAGTGGCACTGTAGAGGGGAGTGCCAGTTTCCTGGTTGGAGTGGTCAGGACGTCATTGGGCCACGTCAGCCTTGGTGCAAGGTGGTTTTTAGCAGCATCAGGGCTGGGATCTGAGTGGTGTAGATCCTGGGAAAAGCATGTTGACTGAGTAATGGAACTCAACGCTGCAGCTGTTGGGTACCGTTGCCTGCTGTCCTTTTAGGGTTTTTTGTTTTAAAGTTAGTCCGCTCCTGGTCCAATTGTTTGTGGTGGTGCTGATTGTACGGGCGGACTAACTGTTTAATTTTTGTTTGTTTGTTTTGTTTGTTTGGGCATCCCCCTATGAATGAGTTTAACCCTCCTGTCGGTAATCACCCGGAGCCGTTCTGCACCCGACTCTTGTGCATGCAGGCTTGGGTGTTAGTTTGCAGTGAGTTGTAGTGCAATCGTGTGTGGGTTTGGGCTTGCCCGCCATCGGGCCGGTGACTTAAGCGGGTTTTTCGCCTTCGTGGTGTGCGGTTCCAGTCGGGTGGGAGCAGGCGGATACCAGGTTAGATGACAGGAGGAGTAAATGGGGGATGACCCCTTAAGTTTGTGTGATTAATAAATTGAGTTGAACTTTTACATTGTTTGGTTTTGAGTTATTTTACACCTCACCCCTGGTAACATATACAATATATAAGAAACTATATTATGCTATATAAAAGGAATAAAAGCAAGAAAATATAAATAATGAAAAAGGCACAAGTAGCAGCAACATATTGGGTAAAGAAAACCAGATAGTGCAAAAT
The DNA here is from genome assembly GCF_017639745.1 of Melanotaenia boesemani. Lineage (NCBI taxonomy): Eukaryota > Metazoa > Chordata > Actinopteri > Atheriniformes > Melanotaeniidae > Melanotaenia > Melanotaenia boesemani. The sequence continues at coordinate 37,855,406 of NC_055689.1, read as the reverse complement.
GAATACAGTAGTGCAAATGGCATGGCAGTTGTGCAGGTTTAGCTTACATACTGGGGTTTAGCTTATATACTGGGAGTTAAGTGTCCATGAACAGTTCAGAGTTTGGAGGTTTTGTGGGCAGGGCAGGGAGAGAGTTCAACATCCTGACAGCCTGGTGGAAGAAGCTGTCCTTCAGTCTGCTGGTCCTGGCGCTGAGACTCCGCATTCTCCTCCTCTGAAGGCAGCAGACTGAAGAGGCTGTGTGACGGGTGGGTGGGGTCATATGTTTATGTATATGTTTATATACATAAACATATACATATACATATGTTTATGTAAATGTTTATATACATGTTTATGCATAATGTTTGTGTACATGTTTATGTACATGTTTTGATATACATGTTTATATACATGTTTATGTACAAATTTTCGTACATGTTTATCTGCATATTTATGTATATGTTTATGTACATGTTTGTGTACATATTTTTCACATGTTTATGTTCATGTTTATATAAATGTTTATGTACAAGTTTATATACACATTTGTATACATGTTCGTGTACATATTTATACACATGTTTATGCACATGTTTATACACATGTTTATATACATATTTACATAGATGTTTTTTTATAAATATTTACGCATATGTTTGTGTACCTGTTTATGTGCATGTTAGTGTACATGTTTATGTGCAATTTTATACACATCTTTATGTAGATGTTTGTGTACATTTTTATGTACATGTTTATGCATATGATTATGTACACTTTTAAAGTGTACATGTTTATATGCATATTTACGAAGAAGTTTTTTATACATGCTTATGTAGATGTTTGTGTACATGTTTATGTACATGTTTATATATATGTTTATGTAGATAATTGCATACGTGTTTATATACATGTTTACATACATATTCATAAACATGTTTATGTACATTTTTATACACATTTTATGTTAATGTTTATATCCATGTTTCTGTACATGTTTATGTATCTGTTCATATACATGTTTATGTAAATGTTTATATACATGTTTATGTACATGTTTATGTATATGTTTGTATACATGTTTATGTACATATTTATTCACATGTTTATGTTCATGTTTATATACATGGTTATGTACATGTTTACATACATATTTGTGTATATGTTTGTGTACATGTTTATGTACTTGTTTATATACATGTTCTAGTACATATTTATACACATGTTTATGTACATTTTTATATACATGTTTATATGCATATTTATGAAGATGTTTTTTTTCACATGTTTATGTAGATGTTTGTGTACATCTTTTTGTACATGTTTACAAACATGTTTATATATATGTTAGTGTACATCTTTATGTACATGTTTATATATATGTTTATGTAGATAATTGCATACGTGTTTATATACATGTTTACATACATATTCATAAACATGTTTATGTATATTTTTATGTTAATGTTTATATCCATGTTTCTGTACATGTTTATGTATCTGTTTATATACATGTTTATGTAAATGTTTATATACATGTTTATGTATATGTTTATATACATGTTTTTGTAAATGTTTATATACATGTTTATGCACATGTTCATGTATATGTTTGTGTACTTGTTTTTGTACATGTTTATGGACATGTTTATATACACGTTTGTGTACATATTTATGTACCTGTTTACATACATGTTTATGTATATGTTCATGTACATGTTTGTGTACATGTTAATATACATGTTCACATAGATGTTTGTGTACATGTTTATGTACATGTTTATATGCATGTTTCCTTCCATATTTATATACATGTTTGTGTACATGTTAATATACATGTTCACATAGATGTTTATGTACATGTTTATGTACATGCTAATATACATGTTTATGTACATGTTTATGTACATGTTTACATACATATTCATAAACATGTTTATGTACATTTTTATACACATTTTATGTTCATGTTTATATACATGGTTAAGTACATGTTTACATACATATTTGTGTATATGTTTATGTATATGTTTGTGTACTTGTTTTAGTACATGTTTATGTACATGTTTATGGACATGTTTATATACATGTTTGTGTACATGTTTGAATACATGTTTATATATATGTTTCTGTACATGTTTATGTATATGTATATATACATGTTTATGTATATGTTTGAATACATGTTTAAGTATATGTTTATGTACATGTTTGTGCACATGTTCATATACATGTTTATGTAGATGTTTTTGTACATGTTTATGAACATGTTTATATGTATGTTTCTGTATATGTTTCTGTATATGTTTATATACATGTTTATGCATAATGTTTATTTACATATTTACTTACATACATGTTTATGTATATGTTCATGTACATGTTTGTGTACATGTTAATATACATGTTCACATAGATGTTTGTGTACATGTTTATATGCATGTTTCTTTACATATTTATATACATGTTTATGTACATGTTAGTGTACATGTTTATATACATGTTTACGTATATGTTCATGTACATGTTAGTGTACATGTTCATCTACATGTTTATGTAGATGTTGATGTACATGTTTATATACATGTTCACATAGATGTTTGTGCACATGTTCATATACATGTTTATGTAGATGTTTTTGTACATGTTTATGAACATGTTTATATATATGTTTCTGTATATGTTTATATACATGTTTATGCATAATGTTTATTTACATATTTACTTACATACATGTTTATGTATATGTTCATGTACATGTTTGTGTACATGTTAATATACATGTTTATGTATATGTTTATGGGCATGTTTATGTACATGTTTGTGTACATGTTCATATACATGTTTATGTAGATGTTTATGTAGATGTTTTTATACATGTTCATGTAGATGTTTGTTTACTTGTTTATATACAAGTTTATATACATGTTTATGTACATTTTTTTATACATGTTTATATAAATGTTTATGTAAGCCTGCACCTTGTATTCTGGAAAAGACCTCCTCCAAATGTACCAGAGGGGTATTGCACGAAACCAGAATAAAGATATCCAGGATGATTAAACAAGCCCAGCTTGACCTAGCTTGCGCGGCCTATCCTGGCTTAATTGGTTGCACGTTTGCTGAGCCAGGATGAGAAGGTGCGGCTAGGTTAAGCCAGGTGAAGATAGTTGGGATAAGTGCGTGTGCATGGCATACTGAAGCAGACCTCGCGATCGCTCACAGAATCACCGATGGGGAAATGGATAAAAGTCGCGCGTCCTACGTCACGGCCGCTGAACAACAGCTCCTGACGGAGTTCTGTGACGAAGTTAAGGATATTATAAGGAAAAAAGGCAATACCAATGCCATAAGTAAAGAACGCGAGAGAGCCTGGCAGACAATAGCCGACCGGCTCAATGCGTAAGTAGTCAAAAACTGTACAATTAATAAACAGTGCTCCACTGGAACTGTCATAATTAGGCTACAATTAAAGGAGTTACTTTTCAAATCCACTAACTGTTGTATACTTTAAGAGTGACAAGCAGGTGCATGTTACTCAGGAAATGTAGAGTATGATTAGGTGCAAACAATTATCCACAATGTGTCATTTAATCTATTTTCCTCATGTAACGTTTTTATCTATTTTATCTTTCTGTCCTTCATAAAGGACAAACCTGTCTGGCCATAAAAGGACAGCAAGAAAAAATTAAATATAAGAACTTTTTGCAGGCTGGTAAGTGACTCCAAAGTAGATAACCGTGAACAAATGAGGTGAATAGATGAGGTGTCTGCTGACATGTTCAATGTCTGTATGATTGTAGCAGTTAAAAAGAGGCCTATAAACTGGCACAGGGGGCGGCCCACCAAGCCAGGATGTGACTCCAGCGGAGGAACTGGCCTCCATTTAAATAAAGGGAGGCCAGTGATGGAGGGGATCCAGGGAGGGACAATAACTGACTCTGTCCCAGCCACAGAAACTGTCCGCTTCATACAAGGTACACAAAGTACTGCAATTCTACTGCACATGGAACACAATCAAATATAATATAGTGTCTGACTTTGGATAACCTTGCAGTGTCTGGGAACACAATTACACTTTTGGAGCCACCAGAAGATGATCCGGTTAGTACAGTGTCTCGAAATCACAGGCTTAGTATGTTCTGTGAAATCTTAATCCGAGTTCTCTCGCTGCATGTATACGGCAGGGGGAAGGCACATCTGCAGCTGCAGAATGCACGTCTGCAGATGAGGAGACTGTGTCAGTGGAGTCCAGAAGGCTTGAGGCATGTCAGTTTTATGGGATTGGCCTGCTTATTTATTCCATGAAGGATATGAAGTCAGTGATGTGGTACTAATAGAAAATGTGTAGCAGGACCCAGATGCTGCACAGTCTCCTAAGCGGCCTGGTAACATTGTGAGTATTGGCTAAAGTACATCTACGTTATGCACAAATCCTGCTGTGCTAACTGACATTTCCTTTACAGACTTCACAAACTGTCAGAACGCTTTATTCAGGGCACCTGGAGAGAGAGAGAGAGCTGGCAGATGTTAAAAGCTGACTCAAAAAGAGCAAGCTCCAAGGAATGGAGCTGGATCTTGAGATTAAATGCCGGACACTCAGAAAACTGGACCTGGAAATCCAGTAACCAAAAATCTGTATCTCTCAATGACATAGTCATCTCCAAAGGCCAGGGGATGTGAGCTGTCCCTGAAGACTCGTTCACGTCTGAATGCTCTTCTGAGGATGCGGACTTCCTCGTCCAGCACATCCTCCGAAAAAGGGCAAGCCATTATGAAGAGGGACCAGGTGAAGGGGAGTTGGACCTGAATATTCTACATTGCCCTCGTCACGGATTTCTTTGAATACACCTTTGTAACCTCATCCGCTGTGTTTTGTAATCTCAATTAATGCAATAAAGGACATATTTATAAAACTTCTGACAGCAATTTGACGAGCAGTCTTCATTAGCATAGCAATATAACACTTGGCCTGATGAAATCATGCACTTATGACCAAGTTGATATTGTGTGATGAAATCGTGATCCTGTATTTAAATAAAATGACTAAACAAAAAAAAAAATTATATGCACTGCACTAGCACTACACGACAGCACCTGGGTCCAACTGGACTCAAAAGCGGTCTGACTAACACCTAATTATGACGTCCCATCTTGTTTGAATTCATGCTTGTGTTGTTCTTCCTCTCAAATGTAAGTCGCTTTGGATAAAAGCGTCTGCTAAATGACTGTAGAATAGAATAGAATAATAATACTACAACTCGAATCCATGTAAAAAGGCTGTTGCGATTACAAACAGATTTGGATTAAATGTACAGTGACTGTATATGTAATATTTTAATACTGGATGATTAAAATGACGCGCCATACTTAGGAAGACCATGGACATGCTGTAAAACACATTAATTCCTCATAGAATTGACGTTGGACATGCAGGTGACTCGCTAGGATTAATCTTAGCCTGAGCAGTTAGCCTGGTCTGGAGCAGGCTAGCTGCAGCGGATAAATCACCACAGTAACTTGGCCGGGTTTAGTTTGAGCTGCTTTCATGCAACTGACTTAGGGCTAAATTCAGCCAGGATAACCAACATATCCCGGCTTAATCCCTTATCTTGGTTTCGTGCAATACCCCTCTGGTGATCCTCAAAGTTGTGGCTGTATATCATCCAAATATACCATTCAGATGTGCCAAGGCAGGCCCCGCAGTACCAGCTCCATAATGAAAGGATGAAGCCCATGGCCATGGTCCGCCATTGATACATGTGACCAGGATGAGCCTGTCAGCACATCAAGGCTACCATCAACCCATGTGAGTGAATCTCTAATCATCACCGAACTGAGGTAACAGTAATGCAGAATCTCCACTAACCCCCTTGTTTCCTGAGCAGAACCACTGGTGAAACCCATGGACTGTAGCGCTCTTCCACCAGACCATCCACCAGCAGACCAGTAACCTGGTGAGGTCTGCCCGTCTGCCCCATCATCAGTCTGCCCGTTTCCCTGGGGATGGATGGTGGGTGGTCATCAGTCTGAATGCAATCTTTCACTAGTGTCACCTGCCTGCATTGCTCACAGATGTACCAAAAACAGCACAAAATCTCCCTAATAGTGCATTTAATCCTGCTCTCTGCTTTATTGATTTACGTGTCTTATCCAGGGAGACAGGCAGGGCAGAGGGGCTGGACATGGACTATGTCCACATCTGCAGCCCCTGCCTAAGCTCTACTACATTCCCTGTAGGATTAAGGACATGAGCTTGAGTGGTTCCGTCCTTCACTGATGTCGCTATATGAGCAACCACCAGTCCGGCTGTTTCTGGAATGTCCCAAGTAAGCAGGCCTGCAGCCGTTGTAGAAGTCAACCACAGGACCCAGGGTTTCACTCAGCCGTGGAATGGATGTGATCTGAGTCAGGGACACATTGCAGCATGCAGGAGCTAATTCTCCTCCTCAAAGCAGAGTCACCATCATATCCCATAACTGCAGCACCCCACGCTCCAGGTCCAGCAGTGCATGTTGTTTAAGGCCAGACGAAAGGTTCCTGCTACGAAAGCACCTGTGCTTTAACTTCACATGAATCCACATAGTTCTTTCGCAGGAGCCAGCTCCCCAAAGCAGGGACTGACTTACGAAAACCTTTACTGATCAATGATGCTGAGGCTCCGGAGTTTCCACCAAAATGGAAACTTCTGTGCTTTCAACCACTCCTCTAACATAAGATGTAGGGCGGTCCACCCTGTTCTCTGTGATGGGCTCAGGAGTGTTGAAGTCATGATGAAGAGGACCTACAGGCCGTGTAGCGCTGGTCCAGGCCTCAGCTGCAGCTACTGATAGAGTCCTGCCGTCAGCGGCCTGCAGCTGTGACAGGAATACCCGGGTTGGCAACACCCCACTTCCTGGACTTAGCCTCCCGTTGAGCATGGCACATCTTACTGAACCTGAAAATATAAAGACTGAGACGGTACGTTACACTAATAAAGTTCCCTTTTACTTTAGTCAACGTTAACAGCGACCGAGTAATCATGGAAAGAAATATCTGAGGCTCCAGCAGGTATACTCTTTTTTTTTTCTTTTTTTTTTTTTTTTTTTTAAACCTGTCTTGTCCAGCATCGTTGCAAACAGAATGATTGTCTGGCTGCCGTCTGGTGCTGGGCAATTTTACTCTATCAAGCAGGGATTTATACTACATGTATAAAGTCCCTCTTGATGACATGAAAAACTTTATTAAATCAGACTCTTAATGCTGGACTCGACCGGAGGGGACAGAGAGAGAGAGAGAGAAAAGAAAGTAGAGAGAAGAGGGAGGGGAGAGAGAGGGACAGAAAGGGTGTGGGGAGTGCGGGTGGGGACTTGAAACATCATACAGAAGACCATGTAATCCATACTACTTACAACATATATAGCTAAGATCATCCTAGCCAGTAGGTCATTACACAACTAGTTGATAATAGTAACAATAATAATAATAAGAGTAAGAGTAATAATAATAATAAGAACAGAAATAATAAAAAAAGAAAAAAAATATGACAATAGATATAAGTGAAACTGCTGTATTCAAGAACACGCGCAGAGAAACCTGTGTGGATGTGTTGGAGAACTCGGCCACACGGCGACGCAAAGACTGTGTGGAGACGTTCAGGAAGGAGTGACCATGCAGAGTGATCATGCAGATGCCACCTCACTTGAACAGAGGCCAGAGTCAGGCCAGCGGTCCCGAGACCCAGGCCACCAGCCCCCCCGCAGGCAACAGATCCCGACCGGTCCACAGAGACGACCACTCGCCCGCCCAGGAAGGCAGCAGCAGGAGACCCCAGCAGGAGCCGCCCCGCGGACACAGGGCACCGGCCCCGGCGGGCCGAGGCCAGCAGTCCCCGACCCCCCCGGGCACCGGCCGCCCGGGACAGACGGGGCAGAGGGCCCGGGCCCAGGAGCGCAGGGACACCCCCCCCCCCACAGGCCGAGGGCCAGCACGCCACCCGGGGGGACCCGGCCCGCCCAGACGGCCACCACCAGAGGCCAGCCCCACACCCCAGCGCCCAGCCGCACACCCCGAGAACCAGTCCTGCCCCCCCCCAGACCAACACACACACACACAAACACACACACTCTCCTTCCACTCCTCCATTCATCCTCCCACGCATACACCATTCAACCCTCACATACTCTGTCCTCCCACACACACACACCATCCATCCTTCCACACACACACCATCCTTCCTCCCACACACTCACCATCCTTCCACCATACACTCTCCCACACCTACCCCATCCTCCCACACACTCATCATCCCTCCACCACTCATCCTCCCACACATACACCATCCTCCCTCTCATACACCATTCATCCACCTTCACACCTCCCACACACACACACACACACCATCCTTCCACTACCCATCCTCCCACACATACATCATTCTCCTACACATACACCGTCCTCCCTCTCCTACACCAAACATCCACCTTCACGTACCCCATCCTCCCACACACACACACCACCCCTCCATCACCCACTCTCCCAAACATACACCACTCCCCCACACACACACCATCCTCCCTCCCATACACCATCCATCCTCCCGCACACACACCATCCTTCCACCATCCATCCTCCCACACACTCCCCCATCCCTGCACCATACATTCTCCCACACATACCCCATCCTCCCACACATACATCATCCCTCCACCATTCATCCTCCCACACCCACACCACCCCCCCTCCCACACACCACGCATCCACCTCCACACACCCCACCCTCCCACACACCATCCCTCCACCACCCATCCCCCCACACCCACACCACTCTCCCACCCACACACCACCCCCCCCCCCAACACACACACACACAAACACCATCCCCCCACCACCATCCTCCCGCCACCCCACGCCACGGGGGGACAGCCCCAGCCAGGAGGCGAGGAGACACGAGCCAGGCCACCCCCCCCCCCACCCCGCCCCCCCACTCCCCACCCCCAAAACAGCACCTTCCAGCCAAAACCCCCCGGGACAGCCCGCCTACGCCCCGGGCCAACGCGACATGCCACCCGGCCCGCCCCGCCCCCTGGCCATCCATGGAGACAGGGGCGCTTGAAGACCCCATCCCCCCTCCCTCCCCCACTAGTGATGGAATATATTATGTGCTGTTTGCAATTAAAAAAAGAGGGTTAAAATTGGGGGGCAGTAACTGCATTGAGGAGGGGGCGGGGCCACCTGAGCAGTCCCACCCACCTGACCTCGCATGTTCCACCCCCCAAAACGTGTTTGTATGTTGCAAATGTTATTTGTGCTCAGTGACTAAGTGGAATTAAAAGCTGGGAGGCATGCTGCCGCTCGGCGAAGCAACGGGGCCACTATGATGACCCCCCTGCCCCGCCCAGCGCAACAAGCACACCTCCCACAGCCCTACCTGTGTATGTAGTGAAGAGTGGGGGAGGGGAGGGGTCAGGAGATGTAGGTCCAGAGGGGAGTAAGCCTCCCCCCTGGAAGACGACCCGCCAGTGGCTTAGGGCGCCCCCGTCCCCCGCCGGCCCCGAAGGGCGTCACAGGCCCGGAGCAGGCACCCCAACCCAGGCACGCCACGAACCCCCCCAGGGGCCAGCCACCAGCCCAAGGGGCCACTTTCCTCTTTCTGAGTGGGAGGGGGGCGAGGCAAAGGAAGGGAACCCCAGGCCCACACCCCCAACACCCGGCCAGGGCGCCCCCCAGAGGACACGTCCTAACCCCCTGCAAACGCACACACACTCGTTTTTTTTTTTTTTTTTTTTTTCCCCCAGCCACTCACACACCCTCTCACACACCTCTATACACCAACACCTCAATACGTGCACATACCTCCACACACACACTTCACGCACATACCTATAAACACACACACCGGTGCCCACATACACACACACTCTCATACCCCTCCATACACATACACCACTACACACGCACTCACATACATACCCGCATATACACACAAGCACCTCCATACATACTCACGCCTCCACCCACTCCTTCACTCCTCCACACACACCTCGACCTCCACGTGCACACACTCATATATACACACCTTCACACACACCCACACACACATCCCACATAGACCTCCACACACACACCCGCACACCACTCACACACACATACACGCACACACCTAGACCTTCATACACACCCACACACACATACAGCACACACATCCCTCTACACCCACCCACACACCAGCATACCTACGGACACACACACACACACACCCACCTATATACAAACACACCCCCACCCAGGTTCCGGGGCTGCGACCAAGCACCAGGGCACGGACCAACCCCCGGCACGGCACATCCGGACGGGCCCAGCCACCCCCAGGAGAGGGGGGAGACCCGACACCCCAGAGCCCGGGGCCCCCACCCGGCCCACCCCGGGCCCGACCGGCCACCCGGCCAGGGGCCGACGGACACCGACCCAGGCACCCCGGCAGCCACCCCCCACCGCCACGAGGCAGCCCCACCCCGGGGCCCACCCAATGCCGCCCACCCAGACCGGAACCCCCAGCCGACCCAGCAGCGGAGCAGCCGAGATCCCCACCCAGGAGACAACCGGAGACCCGAAGCCACCAGGGACCCCCCACCCATATCCACCCCCATCCCAGCGAAGCCGCAATCCTCCACCTACATTAGGTGATGTAGCCAGTCACAGGGGACCAGAGGGAATGAAAGTCATCTGATTGGTTCCTGGAGGAGGCAGACATTGTCTCAATGCTGATGTGATCTAACAGGAGATTTCTAAACTGCTGGATAGACAAATTATTCTTATCTTTCCAGTTCACAAGAATAGTTTTCTTTGCAATGCATAAGACTGCGAGGACCAAGTTTATGGAGTGTATTCCTATGTTAGTGTCACCCAGGTCGCCCAGTAGGCAAAGTGTGGGGTTTGCAGAAAAACTGGTTTTAAACCATTTTGAGAGATCTTCACACACCTTAATCCAGAACCTTTGGACAGGTGTGCAGGACCACAGCGCATGGATGTAGCTATCAGAAGTGTTCTCAGAGCAGTGTGGGCAGATATCTGATGGTGAAAGGCCCATCCTGAACATCCTGTGTCCTGTATAATGAGTTCTATGGAGAATTTTGAATTGTATTAGTTGTATATTTGAATTCTGAGTCATTTTAAACGTGTTTAAACATATTTGTGACCATCTTTTCTGATCAAAGTTATTAGATAAATCATCTTCCCATTTGAAGTTGGGAGAGATATCCTGTCTTCTAGCTTTGCAAGTAATCTATATATTTTTGATAATAATTTTGGAGTATTAAGATTCAAGAATTCTGCTATTCTGACAGGAAGCTGCAAGTCTAACTGTACAGGGGTATACTTCTTACATATAATTGATTTTAGTTGGTGGTACTCTAAGAATTTATTGCTGTTGATTCCATACTGTGAGACAATTGTGTTGAAAGATACAAAGTTTCCATTTTCTATTATCTGTCCTAACTGTTGTATTCCTTTAGTCTTCCATTGAGTGAAGTTTATCATCTTTTTGTTCTGCAGGATGTCAGGGTTGTTCCAGATGGGTGTAAGTCTACATGGAAAGAGGGAAGATCTGGTTATCTTACAGAATTCCCACCAAGCCATTAAGGGAAAACGGATGTTAAGGCTTTTAAAGCACTTATATGGTTTAATGGTTGAGCTGATGAACGGCAGGTCAGAGATGACTAAGTCCTCACACAAAGCCTGCTCCCCATCTAGCCACGGCTCATCCAGATAACTGGGTTTGAGCCACTTTGAGATGTACTGCAGCCTGTTAGCTATAAAGTAGTGATTAAAGTTTGGTAGATCCAGTCCTCCTCTATCTTTAGTCTGCTGTAAGGTTTTAAGACTGATACGTGACGGCTTGTTTTTCCAAAGAAACTTGGATATGAAAGAGTCCAGAGATTTAAACCAACTGGTGGAGGGTTTAGTGGGTATCATTGAAAATAAATAATTAACTTTAGGTAGAATCATCATCTTAATGGTGGCAACTCTCCCCATTAGTGAGATGGGTAAGCGCCTCCACCGTAAGAGATCATCTTCTATTGTTTTTAGTAGCTGAACATAGTTTAATTTTGTTAAATCTGATAATCTGGGGGAAATATTTATACCTAAATATCTAATGTTTCCTGTCTGTATTTTGATATTAGGGATGTTTTGTAGGTCACAGTTGATGGACATGGCTGTAGTCTTAGACCAGTTAATAGAATAATCAGATATTGATGAGAACTTATTAATAACTGTGATTGTCTCAGAGAGTGATGTTTGTGAGTTCTGAAGGAAGAGTAATACATCATCTGCATAAAGACTTATTTTATGTTCTATATTTTTGCCCTGGATTCCTTTAATTTCTATATTTTGTCTAATAGCAGCTGCTAACGGCTCTATGAAAATGGCAAAAAGTGAGGGGGAGAGTGGACAGCCCTGTCTGGTGCCTCTCTGTAAGCGGAAGCTTGGAGAAGTTTGATCGTTGGTTTTCACACATGCATTTGGGTTATTATATAATATTTTAATCCACTCTATGAAAGCAGGTCCAAACCCAAATTTGTCTAGTGTTGCAAACAGAAACTTCCAGTTTACCCTGTCGAAGGCTTTTTCTGCATCTAGAGAAATGATTGTGGATTCTAGATTATGTAAAGTAGAGTAATCTATGAGGTTAATTAGTCTACGCGTGTTAGTAGATGAATGTCGGCCTTTTATAAAACCTGTCTGGTCCGGATGTATTATAAGAGGGGTTATTTTTTCTATCCTTCTGGCAAGAGCTTTACTAATTATTTTCAGGTCTACATTTATTAAAGATATGGGACGGTAACTGGATGGAAGTGTGGGGTCTTTGCCTGGTTTTAGCAATAGTGTTATATTAGCTAAGTTCATATTTTGCGGTATTTTTTGTTTTTCCTGTATTTCTAACAACATATTATAAAATGTAGGAGCTAGCGTTGTCCAGAATTCCTTGTAAAATTCTGCTGAGTAACCATCTGGACCCGGGGCTTTATTGTTGGGCATATGTTGGAGAGCTTCGTGGAGTTCATCTACAGTAATAAGTGCATCTAAATTTATTTTATTTTCATTTTTTAGTTTTGGTAGATTAATGTTATTTAAAAATTGTTCAATATGTTCATCTGTTGGATTAATCTGTGATTCATATAATGTTTTATAGAAGCTTCTAAACGTGTCATCAGCAGGTATACTCTTAAAAATCCATGAATATAAAAAACTTTATTTGCAGACACAGGTCCATACAACACAATCCTCCAACAGAGAAATACCAAAGATTAGCTGACATCAGAAGACTATGCTAGACCCACGCGTCCTCAGACTCGACGGGAATGGAAAGCAGCTTCTCAGAGGCCTAACTCGAGCTGATTGGCGTGTTAGCTGCAGCATAAACTTTACAGCGCTGTGGATGGACGTCTGTCATCTCTCGTACCCAACTTCCTCACACATGCAGACAGTCAGACAGATAAAAGATAGGAAAGGTTCCCATCCCCAGCACTTCATTATTTGGCTTCTTATATTCTATATTCTGATCTCTGCCAGACTGAGAGCGCACCTTCAACATTTGCTGTAGACCAGCACTATGTGGACTGAGCAGGACCAAGTCCTGGGTTTACCCCTGATAAGATGATTCAGCTATATAAACATGAATATATAAACATATAAAAATGAAAAGGGGAGGAGATTCGAGCATAACATCCCTAGCTGTGCTTCGTGTCAGTGAATTGTTTGTGGGGCAGACCATTATTTGGACACAGCAGGTGGATTCCTGGTTGTGGTGCGTCCCATGTGGTTCTGTTTTTAGTTTGGATTCACCTTAGTTTACGCACTCAGTTCAGTTCAGGCTCTGCTACACTTTAGTTTGTGTTTCTGCCATTTGGTGTTGGGCTAGATTAGTGTTTGGTTTTGGTTGTGACTTCCGTCACTTTAGTTTATGGTCTGCTGCTCTTTTGTTTGGTTTTAGCTTCACCGAGTCTCTGTACAGTCTTTTGGTTTTCAATTGGTGGTTTTTGGTATAGGTTCTGGTATATTTCTTTCAGCAGGTCCGCTAACCCCAGCACTTGTTTATTTTGTGTACTTTTTTGTTACAGGTTTTCACTCATCGTTCACGGGGTTTTAATAAAATGTGCTTACTTTACTTTTACCATCTGTCCCCAGCGTCATCTTTTGTTGCGCCCAATCATACCCCTACCTTGGGTCGTAACAGTGTTGATCTCATACAGCTTCAGGCTTTCCAGAATTTGTGGCGTTGAGTCAGAGGCGTTCTGGTAATCAGTCCAGGTAGTAGCGGTTGGTCAGTCTCAGGCGACAGTTCTACCAACCAGCAGCTGGTGGCTCCTCAGGTACCTTTACCAAAGCCTTTCTGTGTCTCTGTCATGTATTGATCCATGTGCCGCTTAGCTTAGCCGCTATGAAGCCCAACATGAGTTTCCATGTTGTGGAGAGACAGGTTATCATCCGATAGTTGGATGGGACTGCTCCCTTCTGGGGATATTTCAGTATCAGGGCTGTCAATCCCTCGGTTATCCATTCAGGGTGGGTCCCTTCCTTCGGCTGTTGGTTCATTTGTGCCGCTAGGCGTCTCTAACCAGTGGATCATGTCTGCGCCAGGTGCTGACCAGTTCTTCATACCTGAGAGTCTTTGCTGGAAATCTGCCACTGTGATGGTTACTGGGTGTAGCGGATTTCAGCTTCGTCAAAGGAGAAAACAGAACTTTGTTTAATTTCTTTACAGAAATGGATGGCCAGAAAAGCCCTCCCAAGATGCGAGGGGGTCTGGCTTGGAAGCCCAGCATGCAGCTTTGTCTATCTCCACAGGATAACAAAGGTCAGCTCTCCAACCCAGACTGGGGGAGTACATTTCTTAGGTTACGTTCAGGATCTGGAAAGTTTTTGAATTAATCTCCTGCACAGCTACAAATCTGTCATGATGTGGATCACAAAAAACTTATGTGTCATGGAGTCCAGATGGAGGTCCAAACGGATGAGCTGGAACTTTCTTATACTTTAAAACCTGCTTTTTCTAAGGTGATGAGCTAAACCTCCCTACAAGTTTCTTATCTCCCAACCAGGACCAAGACAGACTTCTGGAGAAATCTATGGGTTTATGTAGATATTTAGAATATTGGTACAAGGCTCATGTTTAAACTGTCACATGACCAGATCTGTTTACTTCCTGGTTGCACCTTGAGGGGAGGATGGCTGCCTCAAACCTCACAAAGAAGAGGTTAATAACGTATGTTGAAATTAACATAGGACAATGATTTTTGGTACACATGATCTTTAAGGTGTCTAATGACAATATATGTTATTGCATTTACTCAGATTTGTTAGGTGTGTCTTCAGAATGAGTAAACGTGTTAATGATCACAGTAGTGACTGGTGGGATATTACATTGCATTTAGGTGCACAATTATTTTTATATATACAAAATTTTTGCAGTGTTTAACTTTGAACTTTTTTCTTTCTTTTACATATACTTTGAGTGAGGTTCTTGATATGTTAGACTTAAGTGATGGCCCAGACGAGGCATACAACATAGTTATACCTCAAAATGAGAAAGATTCCATCCTAAGTGATTGTGATAGTGATGAGTCAGACATGGACTATGAGGGGGAGGGGGTAGAAAAAGCTTGAAAGGACTGTCAAGTACAGAATACTCCGGCCATGGAGGGGTGAAAAGGCGCAGTCATGGCTGAAACATAAAGGTTTATCGTTCATTGTTTTTGTTCATTTTTCTACCATAAACGTTACCTTCATCTTCTATATTACTGCAATGAGAGTATGTTTATAGGTAAATATAGTAATACACAAAGAAATCAAGCACTTTGTTCAAGAGCCAGGTTCTTTATACATTTCTCTAGTTTGCCATGGCATGTGTTAAAACATGAATGTGTGATCTACAGAGGACATTGCACCTAAACATGTTATGTTTAATGTGAATGGATCACATGAGCCTAATTCACATTATCAAGTGAAGGTTGCACTAAAATGTTATAACATTACAAATTATATTGTTCAAAAGTACAATTTCAAATGTTGCACGAATGGTGTTGCAGGTTATATTAAAATAAAAAAAAACAATGATGACATATTGAGATCTGCTTGAGAGTACCACACATTGTCCCACTGGTCGGCATAAAAACACCTTTTTTTATTTTTCAATGTTACTTTTAAAAACATATTGATTAGTTCAAAGGGCTACTAATGACACCTTATTTAAATACTTTTATGTCGGGAAAAATGTGGTATTAAACGGGTTAAAAATAAAAAATGTTAGATAAAAATATTAATAATTCATATAAAATATGCAGACTCCCAGGAAGGCCTGAAGATTTGTCACATGATATTCCGAAGGTTCGGGTCTGAAGGCTCGTCTCACAGATAGTGGATAGGGAATTGTTTGCGGTGGTATGGCAGGTCTCTGGATCTGGGATCTGGATCAGGACTGACTTTGTAATAGATCCACATCGTTAATGGTGGTGAATCAAACATCTGAACTCTTTGATCAGGATATTTTTTTATTGACTTGAAATCCAATCAATCAGTGATCGATAAACTTCATGCTGACGTTTTCCAGATTTTATTGTGTTGAAATCTTCACAAACAACTTCCTGTCAACTGACCTATAGTCCATTCACACCTGCAGCTCCATAGGTACATTTGTAAGTGTCGTCGTCGTCACGGCAACACGGAAAGGCCTGAACCACCTGAGCAATGTGGTTGGCCACAGCCCAGGAGCTGGCAGCGATGACCCTCCTAGACATCATGTCAAAGCCAGAGCCTGAAAACACACGGACCAATCAGAGGAGAGCTTGCCTCCACAGGTACTTGTGACTTCACACATCAGACACCCACCATCGGTATCCATAACGACGCCTCCGGCTTCCTGCACGATAATGGCGGAGGCAGCGATGTCCCAGCAGTGCATCCCGATGTGGTAGTACGCATCTGCTCCACCTGTTGCTACCTGACACATGTCGACGGCCGCGGTGCCGAGTGCACGAACCCTGAAACCCAAACACACACGTGTGAGTCGTCCATGTCTTCTGTCAGACATGAAGACGCGTTTCCATGACGTTTCTCCAGCTGTTTATCCTGCCATGGATTCAACATCTTTATTGTCATTATGCAGCATAACAACATTTTGAGGAGTCCTTCGACTAAGCACTTAATAAAATAACACAATAAAACACAATAAACACAATAAAAATAAAAAATATAGAACACAACTATCTACAGACAATGAGAGAATTCCCAGCAGACAGGAATCTTTACAGGCTGGATGAAGATCGTGCTGGTGGAAGGATGGAGGTCTGAGTGTGTGTGTGAGTGTGTGTGTGTGTGTGTGTGTGAGTTTTAATGCTCCTGTCCAGCTTTCCTGATGGAGGCGGTGCAAACAGGGCGTTGCCTGGGTGGGTGGGGTCGGCTGCAGTGCGTCTGGTACTCTTCTGGACTCGGGCGGTGTAGATGGAGTCCAGACCTGGTAGACGGCGGCCCACAATCCCACACCGGATTAAAGAGGTGGTTTAAACCTTTTCCCGATGGGATCAGCATGGCTGGGTGGTAGCGGCTGTTGTCCCTGTGGGTGCTTGAACCAGGTTGGGGTAAAATGGGACTACGGAGTTTCAGTTAAACAACGGTGGCAGAAAAAGAGAACAGAACTGTTTTTGTTAGAAACTAAAAGAGTTGAAGATTATTGTAAATTTCAATGGTAGAAAGGTTCAGAATAAAAAAGCAGGGTTAGGGTAACCCTAACCCTGGTGTTATTATGGATGAGGCGTTTAAATTTTAAACTAAACTTTTAAATTTAAATTAGACAAGCAGGTCAGCTCAGTGATCAAGACTAGCTTCATATAACACTGTCTAAGAAGGGCTGATCTAGAAAAAGTTGTCCATGCTTTTATTTCATCGCGCCTGGACATACATCGGCCGTTCAGACCTCAACCGTCTGCAGCAGCTCGTCTCCTAACCGGACAAAGAAATGTTCAGAAAATCTCCAGATTTTCTTAGTAGAGAACTTCAATCAAGACTGCAGGTATAGTTCGGGTTCCTAAAGGTTCAGGTTCCCTAGAGGTACTAAAGGTAGAATAGGATGCAGAACCTTCAGTTATTCAGCCCTTTCTGATTTTGGTTCTAGTTTAGACCCTGGTCCTGCTTCTAGTTCTGGTCCGGATTGTAGTTTTGGTTTTGGTCCTGAGTCTGGTTCAGGTTCTGGTTCCAGAATTTTTAGTAGATTCTTACCCATGTACAGGAAGCTTCAGCAGCCTGAAGATGTTGGAAGTCATGGTGGACAAGGAGAGTTCATCACGCTCCGCCCCAATCTCCGTCACCACCACACACCTGTTGATGTCTGATTGGACGAGACAGAACTGTCAGAATGACACTTGGAACCAGAGGACAGGTGGAGGGGAATGATGTCCTGTGTGATGTCACCTTCCTGTCCAGAGGCGTGCAGTGGTTCTCCATTTAGGAAAGCTCCTCGTCCTCTCTGAGCGTGGAACAGTTTGTCCTCCACACAGCTGTAGACGATCCCGAACTCCGTCTGTCAACAACGTTACGCATCACTTCCTGTCTGACACGTCTGTCAACAACAACGTTACGCATCACTTCCTGTCTGACAGTCTGTCAACAACGTTACGCATCACTTCCTGTCTGACACGTCTGTCAACAACAACGTTACGCATCACTTCCTGTCTGACACGTCTGTCAACAACAACGTTACGCATCACTTCCTGTCTGACACGTCTGTCAACAACAACGTTACGCATCACTTCCTGTCTGACACGTCTGTCAACAACAACGTTACGCATCACTTCCTGTCTGACACGTCTGTCAACAACAACGTTACGCATCACTTCCTGTCTGACACGTCTGTCAACAACAACGTTACGCATCACTTCCTGTCTGACACGTCTGTCAACAACAACGTTACGCATCACTTCCTGTCTGACACGTCTGTCAACAACAACGTTACGCATCACTTCCTGTCTGACACGTCTGTCAACAACAACGTTACGCATCACTTCCTGTCTGACATGTCTGTCAACAACAACGTTACGCATCACTTCCTGTCTGACACGTCTGTCAACAACAACGTTACGCATCACTTTCTGTCTGACACGTCTGTCAACAACAACGTTACGCATCACTTCCTGTCTGACACGTCTGTCAATAACAACTTTACGCATCACTTCCTGTCTGACACGTCTGTCAACAACAACGTTAAGCATCACTTCCTGTCTGACACGTCTGTCAACAACAACGTTACGCATCACTTCCTGTCTGACACGTCTGTCAACAACAATGTTACGCATCACTTCCTGTCTGACACGTCTGTCAACAACAACGTTACGCATCACTTCCTGTCTGACACATCCTCCAGTACAGGACCATTTTGTGATGGTGTCTATCTTTGATGGTCTTGTTTTTCCAGGGTGTAATGCCGTTTTTTCTAGGCCAGGACCAAGAAGAGGTCTGTGACCTCAGTGAGACTTTACTGGTTAAAGATTGACTAAAAATAAAAAGCTTTACTTAACAGGTAAGTTTACCTTACAGGTGAGATTACCTGCTTGTTGACAGAGAAGGCTATAGAGACAGCCACGAATGGAAACCTGTGAAGACAGTGATTTCAGGCTGTGATTCAGGTGAGGCCACCTGTCTATGACATCACTGTGTGGGTGTAGCATCTCACCTGTGAACGAAGTTTACAGTCCCGTCGATGGGGTCAATGATCCAGGTAGGACTGTTGGTCAGCTGCACACGCTCACCTGCTGCCACAGACTCTTCTCCAATGAACCTGAGGTGATAGATCACATATGTGGTGATGGTTTTGCTCTCTGTTCAGAACCTGGTAGTACTGGTCCTCCTGAAATGGACATGATTCTCTCTGACATTCCTGATGATGACACACCACTAATTGTCATGGGAGACATGAACATTCACATTGACAAACCACAGCGACTGACTTTCTGGCTCTCATCTACTCTTTCAGTCTCAAACTGGTTCAGACTCCTCCAACACACAAAGCTGGTAATACTCTTGACTTGGTTCTGACCAGAAACTGCTCCACAGCCGACCTGTCCGTCACCCCGCTGCACCTCTCAGACCACTTCCTGGTTAAATTCTCTGTCTTCCTTCCTCATGTCAATCAAGCGGCTCCTAAAATGGTGTCCTACCGCAGAAACCTGAGCTCCCTCAGACCTACACAGCTGTCTGATGAGGTTTACTCTACCCTCCCTTCCCACTCAGACTTCTCCTTACTGTCTGTTAATGAGGCTACAGAAACACTCTGCTCCTCTCTTGCCTCCTCTCCAGACAAACTGTCCTCTGGTGTCAAAACCAGCCAGACAAAACCCTCCCAGTCCATGTCTCACAGAGGTTCTGAGGGAGCACAGAGCCGGACTCGGGGCTGCAGAAAGAAAGTGGCGCAAATCAAAAGAACACACTGACTTGTCTGAGTACCAGCAAAAACTTATAACTTTCACATCCAGCCTAAAGGCGGCCAAGATAACCTTTTATCAGAACAAGATCCGCAATGCTCCCAACACACGACATGTTCATGGTGTTTAACTCTCTTCTATCTCCACCACCTGCTCAGCCTCCCACTGTGCTGACTGCAGAAATGTTTGCTTCCTACTTCACTGAAAAGGTTGCTACCATCAGTAACCAATTCACTGAGCCTGACCAACTCAGCCTTACCAAACTTATTCAAAGCTCTGCTTCTGGCTTACAAAACAATAACCCAAACGGCTCCGGTCTACCTCCACTCCTTAATCCAGAGCTACACTCCCTCTCCACAGTTACGCTCTGCCAGTGAAAGACGCCTAGTGCTCCCACCACAAGGTGGCGCCACATCAGTAGCTAGACTCTTCTCCTCTGTTGTTCCCCGGTGGTGGAACCATCTACCAAACTCCGTCCGATCCGCAGAGTCCTTATCCACTTTTAAAAGCAAGCTAAAGACTCAGTTGTTTAAGGAGCATTTCCACACTTAGCTTAACTCTTCTACTCAGAATGAGTTAGAAAGATTTGTCCAGATCTTTGGCTCAACCAAGTACTGAAGAAGCTGCTGCACTTATGTCCAAGATGATGTTGTTTATTGAAATTGTAATTTATCATGTTATTTAAACAAAAATGACTTACAAGAACTATATAAAACTAAAAAAAAAGTGTGTGCGTGATTCGCACCAAAGCTGCTCGTGTGTCTCTGGATCCTGATTATTTTATTTTTGCTAACATTTGCTTTAAGTTAAGGTTTTAAATATCTTGGTATCTATAATTTAGAATAAACCTGAAACAGCTTCATTTTGCTCTTAAAAAGGCTGCATAAGAACTTTGAGCCGTGGTCTCATGTGTGAACATAACATGCTGCATTTAGGGGTTATTAGCAGCCACATATACTGGAAGGATTTTCTTTGGTATTGATCCGTCATGGCGAACTGGTAACACGTGTTATTTTACTTTTAAGAATAAACCCTGAAGGCCTGATCTGTGTTTCAATCAAGCGGAGTAAGGATCTGAACTCAGTGTAAAACAAAAAGAGGATGGTTTAATAAACAGTTTGCTTAGAGGAAAATAAATCCCTGGCTCTTAGAGAAAATGGTGATTAATAAATGGTAAAAATAAAGCAAATTAAAGGAGCTCCTCTTTTAACTGTCAGCTAATAACCAGATGGAAATTAGTTAAAGTAAAAGAAAGGAAACTTGAAAAACTAGTTCAGCAAACCTACGTTAACATAGATAAAATAGTTTGTTGTTGTTATCTGCAATAACACAGGAAAGTAGACTGTAAGAATTAATACAGAGGAACCGGGAGAAAAACCAAACTATTTCATAATAATCTGATATCCATGGATGTTTTAAACTGATTCTCCTGTAAAATAAAATAAAGATTTGTAAAAGAACAAAAGAGAAAAAGCTGCTCGAGCTAAATTTGGTGATGATGGAAACATAATTAACAGAAATTTAAATTGGTTTAACGTCCACATCATGTTGGAGTTTAAAGAATTGATGAAGAAAACTCCAGCAGACTTCATGTCTTTCCAAAACGAAGCCATGTTGGCCTTCAAGGATCCTCCTACATGCAAAGAAAATCTACCTGCTCTGATTTGGCTTTTCTGCAGAACGAGTGACGTAACTGACAAAGTTCTGACTGACGTGAACGAACTGACGGACTTTACTCGACCTTTTCCTTCCAGCAGGATTTTCTCCAGGACACTGCTCTGCTTCCACACAGGGATGGTTGCTGTGTTTCATAATGCTGCTACTCTTACCAGGTGCCCCTGTGGGAGGTCTTCCTGGCCAGCCACTGCAACTGTCTCCCAGCACCAGCGGGAGATCTTCAATCTTCACCGCCCCCTCCATCTCCATCTCTGGGGGAGATCTCGACTCATCTGATCCACCAGGATGAATCAACATGGGTTGTCCTGTCCCCTTTTCCCTGAGTGGTGACTAGCAACAACCATGGCCTTCAGATGACTACGGGAGCTTGAATGCAGATGTTGTAGAGCAATACTCATCTGCTTCATGTGTTTTCTTCTTCACATGGAGGCTGACAGCCACAGAATCAGGTGGAACGTCACCTGATTCATCATCATGATGAGCAAAACACGCTGGCTGAGCAAACTGCTCTGAAATTCACAAATTCCAGCGGTTCTGTCTGTTCCCTGATCCCATTAGCTACACCTTAGTCCCCCCCCCCGGCAACACCTGATTCCCCCCGCTGCGACCCGAGTCCCCCCCCCTCCTCCCTTGCTGCAAGTACCTGTGTTGAGGAAACTTTTTCCTGATTTCTGAGATCAGAATCTTCTCAACTCTCTGGTCGGTCTCGGTCACAAGATCCGCCGGAGAACTCTTCAGGTCCACCTCCTTCTGCTGCTGCAGAGCTGCCAGAACCACCTGGAGGACGGGGACAGCGAGTCAGGCCCTGCTCACCTGGCTGCTTCGTGACATTCCTGAACGTTTTTATCATAGCTGACCGCTCCCTGACCCTGAATGACATAATCAGCTGCCTGCAGCTGATTGGTCACACACCACACTACATTGTGTTGATCAGCTGTTAGAACCTGCCATGCTTCGGTTCTCCTCCACATCTAGAACTTAGGCAGGTGTGTGTCCAGGTGACAGATGAAGCTGCTCCTACCTTTCCAGCCTCTCTAGCCACAGAGATCCCAAAGTTCAGACAGTCAGTCCAGTCAGCCATGACCACGAAAAGCTGACAGAGTGATACCTCCTGTCAGAGTGCAGAGAGGGCGATGGGAAACCCAAGCTGGAGGAAACCCTGAAGAGAGGTGTGAGAAAAAGAGAGAACCAGAGCCAAGAGACCAGATCCTGGATGAAGGTCTGCAGAATGGTCCTCTCTTTATCCTGTAAACAGCCAATCAGAGCAAAGCCCCAGGCTGCAGCACAACCACCCAATCACAGGACTGCTGGGACCTGGAGACTCCTCCTCTCCTCAACCTCATCCTCCTCCCCCTCATTCTCCACATCATCATCCTCCTCATCCTCCTCCTCCCCCTCATCCTCCACATCATCATCCTCCTCCTCCCCCTCCTCCTCCACATCATCATCCTCCTCCTCCCCCTCCTCCTCCACATCATCATCCTCCTCCTCCCCCTCATCCTCCACATCATCATCCTCCTCATCCTCCACATCATCATCATCCTCCTCCCCCTCATCCTCCACATCATCATCCTCCTCCTCCCCCTCATCCTCCACATCATCATCCTCCTCCTCCCCCTCATCCTCCACATCATCATCATCCTCCTCCCCCTCCTCCTCCACATCATCATCCTCCTCCTCCCCCTCATCCTCCACATCATCATCCTCCTCCTCCCCCTCATCCTCCACATCATCATCCTCCTCCTCCCCCTCATCCTCCACATCATCATCCTCCTCCTCCCCCTCATCCTCCACATCATCATCCTCCTCCTCCCCCTCATCCTCCACATCATCATCATCCTCCTCCCCCTCCTCCTCCACATCATCATCCTCCTCATCCTCCACATCATCATCATCCTCCTCCCCCTCATCCTCCACATCATCATCCTCCTCCTCCCCCTCATCCTCCACATCATCATCATCCTCCTCCCCCTCCTCCTCCACATCATCATCCTCCTCCTCCCCCTCATCCTCCACATCATCATCCTCCTCATCCTCCACATCATCATCATCCTCCTCCCCCTCCTCCTCATCATCCTCATCCTCAGCCTCATCCTCCTCCTCCTCCCCCTCATCCGCAACATCATCATCCTCCTCATCCTCTGCCTCCTCCCCCTCCTCCTCCTCCTCATCAACCTCATCCTCATCCCCCTCATCCTCAACATCATCATCCTCCTCATCAGCCTCATCAACCTCATCATCCTCCTCCTCCTCCCTTTTCTAGAGGATGCTCCTCTAGAAAAGCAGATAAGCAGCCAGAAGAAGCTCGGTGGTTTGATTCCCTTCAACAAGCTTTGAAACAGACGTCAAGCCGAGTGGAAATGTTCATCTGGTCTGGACGAGGCTTTAATAGTAGATCAGAAAGCTCTGCATAAGGCTTGAACAGATGATACTGATCATTGATGGAGAACTAGTCCAGGTTTCTCTTCAGCTCTGTAGCCAGGCTGGCTAGCCGCCATAGTGCCGTTGAGCCATGTATTCCCTTACCTCTCAGCTGGGATGACTTCATGATTTAAACATAAACAAAACTGTTTCTATTAGAGAGAAAACCCACAATATCCTTCCATCTACTGATATCATCCACAGCAGCTGTAGAGACGTCTGTAGAAGCTGGTTTCTGATTGGACTGTTTCTGTCCTGTACAGCTCTCTGAGCCAACCAGAATACCAGCTTCATCTTTTTTTTTTACCTGTCCTGTCCAGCATCATAGCAGCAGAGTGACAGTCTGGTTGCTGAATCGTTCTGAACAAATTTTATTGTGCTGAACAAATTTGCTCTGCCAAGGGAGGCCTATGGGTAAGGCTCCTCTTGATAATGTGATAAATTTATTTATTTATTTACTTTGAATCATGGAATCTATGTAAACTTGCTGGACCTGACCGGAGGGGACAGAAAAAGATGGAAAATAGCAAAAAGATGCAAAAAGGAAAGAAGAAAAGAGACAAACAGATCACAGACAGAAGGAAACGACCTTCAGTCCACCATCACCAGACAACAAACTGTTACACCTGTACATGAACACATCAGAAAATTTCCTACAACTTTTACAAAAGCAGAAACACACACACAGAAAAAAACAGGGCTGCTAGTCATTAAGAGTTTTTAAATAATAACCAAATCAAAAAGACATAACAGCGACCAGATACTAATATATATATATATATATATATATATCTTAGTATAAAAATCCACTGGACAACTCAGTGACTGTCAGCATGCAGAGGATGAGGAAGAGGAGTGATCAGTGATGAAGAGTGGTGAGTGAGATCGTGCAGATACGACCACGCCTCTACGGAGGTCAGACCAGGGCCAGAAACCCGGGCCCCCAGCAGCAGACCCGGAGCACCAACCCAAGCCACCCCTACCACGAAGACGACTCCAGCCCCACCCGAAGGGCGGCAGAGGAGAGCCCCAGCAAGAGCCCCCCATGGTCCTGGGGCACAGGTCCCAGTGGGCCAAGATCAGCAGCCGCCAGCCCCGTCAGGGACCGGCTAACCAGGGCAGCCCAAGCGAAGGGCCCCGGGCCCTAGGAGCCCAGAGGCAGCCGCCCCACCCCCCAAAGGCAGCGGGCCCGCAACATGCCTAGGAGGACCAGGCCCCCCCAGACAGCCACCCGGCGTAGGCCAGCACACACCCCGATGTTCCAGCCGCACACCCTGGGAACCAGGGCGCCATCGACCCCCTCCCCCCACTCCCCACCTACTCCAATCTGCACCCCATATAACCCCACACTCACACCCTCCCCCGCGCCGCACCCACAATCACTCACCACCACATAGTCACGTCTCACATATCCCACCCACCATGCCACGTGGGGGACACCCCAGGCAGACCAGAGGACAGCGAAACCCAAATCTGGTCTCTACTGCCACCCCCAGCCACCCCATATCACCTCACACATAGATGCGCCCAACTGGGCATCCCCCAGGACCAGCAGCCCCCCATCAGCGCAGCCACCCCAGGTCCCTACCCTACTTATATAGCCTTTTTATCCAAAGCACTTTACATGTATGTCACATTCACACACGGATGGCGGAAGCTGCCATGCAAGGCGCTCAACCACGACCCATTAGGAGCAGTTAGGGGTTCGGTGTCTTGCTCGGGGACACCTCGACATGAGCTCTTCGGGCCGGGATCAAACCAGTGACCCTTGGGTTACAGGATGACCACTCTACCCACCGCCCCCATTGTCCTCACCCTCACCGCTCATGACTGTTTGTGGTATAACAGCTTCATCTAAATCTTCCCAACCAGACTGTTTAAGGAAGTTTAAGGAAGTTTTTCCTTAGTTAATACATCTGTACTGGATCTGATCAACATCTCTATTAACAGGAGATCTACCTCCATCTTTTAAGACTGCTGGATAAAGGATTAAGGATTCTGGTCTGGACTCATGGTGTTAGACCTCAGCGCTGCATTCGACACCATTCATCACAACATTCTGCTACAGAGGCTGGAACATGTTATTGGGATTAAAGGAACCGGATCAGGCCGATTTATGTCACATTTATCTGATAGATTTCAGTTTGTTAATGTCAACGATGAGTCTTCCTCACACACCAGAGTAAGTCATGGAGTTCCTCAGGGTTCTGTACCTGGACCAATACGTCTCACCATATACATGCTTCCCTGGTGCTATTATTAGACAGCGTGGTATAAGCTCTCATTTCTATGCAGATGATACTCAGATTTACTTCTCCATGAAGCCTGGTGAAACCAATCAGTGTGTTACTTTACAGAGATGTCTTAAAGACATAAAGACCAGGATGACTCTGGAGTTTCTCAGACAGACTGAGGTTGTTGTCTTTGGACTGAACTCAGGACAAACAGTCCAGCTATGTAATTAGTCTGGATGGCATTAATTTGGCTTCCAGCACTACAGGGAGGAACCTTGGAGTTATTCAGGACCAGGATCTGTCCCTTAGCTCGCATATAAAGCAGGTTTCTAGAACCGCCTTCTTCCACCTACATAATATTGCTGGAATCAGGGACATCCTGTCTCACAGTGATGAGGAAAAACTAGTCCGTGCTTTCGTTACTTCCAGACTGGACTACTCCAGTTCCTTATTATTGTCCTGTCCCAGATATGTCCTGAAAAGTCTCCAACTGATCCAGAATGCTGCAGCGAGGGTTCTGATGAGAACTGGCAGAAAGTTCGTAGTTCTCCAGTTTTAGCTTCCCTTCATCGGCTGCCTGGTAAATCCAGGATAGAATTTGAATTCTTCTCCTACATATAAAGCTCTCCGTGACCAGGCGCCATCAGAGATCAGAGATCTCATAGATTCCCATCAGACCACTTGGACTGGTCATCAGACTGCAGGTCTACCTGTGGTTCCAGAGTCTTTAAGAGTCCAGTGGGAGGCGGAGCCTTCGGCTATCAGGTCCCTCTCTTATGGAACCAGCTCCCAGTTCTGGTTCAGGAGGCAGACACCCTCTCCATCTTTAAGATCAGATTTAAAACTTTCCTTTCTGATGGATCTGATAGCTGGGGGGGGGGGTCTAGCCATCGCTTAGTTATGCTGCCATAGGCTGAGACTGCTCAGGGACATCCCATGATGCACTGGGCTCTTCCTCTTCATCTCTATGCTCCTCATTCTCCACGTAGAAACAGTATCGGCATCATTAACGTTTTTCTCCTCTCAGCAGGTCTTCCTGGATAAAAACTGCTGGTCTCTCTTTCCTGGTCTCTCCATCTCAACCGGTCCAGAAGCTGACTCTCCTCCCTGGTTCCGGTTCTGGTTCTGCTGGAGGTTTTCCTTTCCACTGTGGCCTCTTGCAGCTCAGGGTGGAGGATTGGATGGAAGTCAAGATGTGAAGCAATCGGCTGGTTCAGCTGGCTGCACCAGCAGTTGTGAAACAGCCAGGAGCAGCATCCTTATCAGCCTGTGTGCTGTTCAGCTGGCGGAGTATCAGCGAGTGCGTCAGACCATCGGTTAACGGCCCGATAGTGTGAGGACATGGTGTGACCTGATTGTTCAGCCTGAAGAACAGACAGAAGCCTGGATCCTGGTTTCTCACTGGACTGGGACTGGGAACCAGGGCTATAGATCAAGAGTATGGATATGACCAGTTTAATCCACCAGGAGGAGCCGGTGAGAACTGTGAGGAAACCTGCTCAGATCGTACCTGCATCGTGTGACTTTAACAACAAACTAAAATCAGCCTTTGACTCAGAAGCTCCACTTCAAACAAAAACTTCAGGAACTAAATCCAGAGCAGCGAAGAAGAAGCTGCAGGAGAGCAGAGAGGAGATGGAGAAAAACTAAAGGAACAGTCCATCGTCCAGTCAGTAAAACAGGCCAGAACCTCCACTTCTCAAACCTCATCACTAATAATAAAAACACCCCAAAAGTTTTTACAACAACAGAAACACAGATTTGAACAAGTCCTCCAGGCCTGCATCTGACGCGGCATGGAGGACTTTGCAGACCACTTCAGAAGTAAGACCAATGCTATCAGATCCAGGCTTTTGTCTTAACATGTTGATTTTAACAGACCTGAAGCTCCGCCTTTACCCGAGGAAACACTGGAGAGTTTGTCGTTGTTGATGTGAAGATGCTGGTCCAGTTTTCTCCCAACTAAACCCACAACCAGCCTTTTAGACCCTGTTCCCACTTTTAAACATTTCATGGTTTCTCTGAGCGTGAGCTTTTAGACGTGCTGAACTGCTCCCTTCAGACGGGCATCTTCCCATCTGCCTGTAAAACGGCGGTGGTGAGGCCCCTTCTGAAGAAGAGTCATTTAGACCCAGACATTCTAGATAACTACCGACCTGGATCCACCTCACTGTTTGAAGTAAAATGACAGAAAAACTTGTTTTTATTCAACTGCATGATACTTTGCATAAAAACAAGATTTTAGAAAAATATTAGTCTGGTTTTAGGACAAACCCCAGTACCAAGACAGAGCTTTAAAGATGGTTAATGACCTTAGATTTAACTTAGACTTACAGAAACTTTCTGTCCTGGTTCTACTGGATCTTAGTGCTGCCTTTGATACAGCAGATCACCAGGTTTTATTAGACTCAGACGTCTGGTGGGTCTCTCAGGAACTTTTCTTAAATGTTTGTACTCTTATCTCACAGATTAATTTTTTCTAAATATGGATACCTGCTCCTCAGAAATTCATGAAGTCAAATGTGGGGTTCCCCAAGGACCAGTTCTAGGCCCACTTCTTTTTAATCTTTCCATGTTGCCTCTTGGGGACTTCATCATGACTATGGATCGGGAGTGTGGACCAGGACTGCAGACCAGGACTGTGGACCAGAACTATGGAACGGGACTGTGGACCAGGACTGCAGACCAGGACTGTGGACCAGAACTATGGAATGGGACTGTGGACCATGACTATGGAACGGGACTTTGGATCGGGACTGTGGACCAGGACTAAGTGTGAAATGACACTGGGTTGAATACTGATTCTGGTCTATTATCAGTCCTGGTTCTGGTCTAGTATCTGTCCAGGTTCTGGTCTAGTATCAGTCCTGGTTCTGGTCTAGTATCAGTCCTGGTTCTGGTAGATCTCAGTCCTGTATTTGATACTGTAGATCCCAGAATCCTTTTCTTAGGCTGGAAAACTGGGTTGGACTTTCTGGAGCGGTTCTTAACTTGTCCAGGTCCGGTTTAGAAGGCTGGAGTTATTTAGTTACGATCGGCAGCTATAAATCCGAGCGAGTGGCCATGATTTGTGGAGTCCCCCAGGGGTCAGTCCTTGGACCTCTTCTGTTCTACTTGTATTAGCTGTCAGTGACAGGAAAGATTTTAAAACCTTTTGATGGTTTACATCCCAGAACAGTTCAGGACCAGAACCCATCTGTTCTATGTTCAGAGAATATAAACCTAGCAGAGCTCTTAGATCCAGAGACTCTGGTCAACTAGTCCAGACCAGAGTCCAGACCAGGGTCCAGACCAGAGGTCAGACCAGAGTCCAGACCAGAGTTCGGACCAGAGTCCGGACCAGGGTCCAGACCAGAGTCCAGACCAGAGTCCAGACTAAACATGGAGAAGCAGCATTTAGCTGTTTTGCTGTAACCAAGTGGAACAAACTGCCAGTGGAGATTAAACTTTCACCAAATGTTTTAAATCCAGGTTAAAACTTTTCTCATGTCTTTACATGAAATCTGCACATTAACTTTTTTAACTTATCTTGCTTTTAATCATTTTAATGTAATTTATTATTTTATTGTGATTATGTGTTGATGCCTTTTACTATTTCTAAATATCTGTAATGTCTTTGTTTTATGTAAAATACTTTGAATTGTCCTGTACATGACATGTGCTGTACAAATAAACTGTCTTGCCATTGGACCAGGACTATGGATCAGGACTGTGGACCAGGACTATGGATCAGGACTGTGGACTAAGCCTGTACTTATGAAGTCCAGTCCCCCAATAAGTTTAGGGTCCTCGCTGGTCAGAGCTCCAAATCCGAAGACCTAGACCTGGTTGTGGAGACCTGGGCCAGGTTTTGTGAGCCTGGAACCAGATGTGATGAAGTGAGAACTGATCGGATGTCAGTTTGGGATGAAACTGGTTTATTTGTTATTTTACAATCAGGAAGAGGCGGAGTCAAGCGCAGCAGAGAAGCCCCGCCCCTTTAGGAAGTGGGATCAAAGATGGCCACTGCTGCTAAACCAACGTTTGGTTTAAATGTTTTTGGTGAAGCTTTGATCTCAGTCAGTTTCCATGGCGACCAGGCAGGTGTGAGCAGTGATTGGAAGCAGGATCATCTGCCCTTCTTCATCTTGGCCACCTTCTCCTTCCTCTTCTTCACGTGTTTGGGTACTTTGGTCTTCCTCTTCTCTCTCTGAGCTTCTTTCACCATCTTCTTCCTCTCCTGAAACAGAAAAATAAGTTTGTTTTCCTGTGGGGGAAAAGTAAAATCCCATTATATTTTAATCATGTAACTAAAAACAAGTCGCTGCAAAAAGGTCATAAACTCGGCCGGCGGATCGTGAGCTGCTCTCTCCTTACGCTGGAAGAACGGCGGCGTTCCCGCTGCCTCCGGAAGGCTAAATTATCCAGGACTCCGCCCACCCCGGTCACCACATGACTGATCTGCTACCGTCAGGCAGGCGGTGCAGATCAACCCCTGCAAGGACAAACCGGTTCAGGGACGGTTTTCACCTGGACACATGGATCAGTAGATCCTCGCATGTCCTTTAAATGGAACTAACACCTGGGCCTAATTAAAATAAGGGGGCGTTGCCATAACTACACACAGGTGCCCGTCATGAAAAAGTTTATTTATTTCAGTAATTCCATTCAAAAGTTTAATTTAATCTTTATTTAACCAGGATTTTACAAGGATGTCCTGGTTGTCCAAAAAGAAGCAGCAGTACAAATGAATGTAAGACATTTAACAACAAAATCACCAACATTTACAAACGCTGCAAGCATAAAAAAGGTCATCAGGACTTTTCACCTGCACACAGTACCAAAGCTACCAGGACCTGGTTTAAGGACCATGGTGTCCCTGTTCTTAACTGGCCAGCAAACTGGCCTGACCTGAACCCCGTAGAACATCTATGGGCTACTGTGAAGAGGAAGATGTGATACGCCAGACCCAACGATACAGAAGAGCCGAAGGCCACTATCAGAGCAACCTGGGCTCATAACACCTGAGCAGAGCCACAGACTGATGGACTCCATGCCACGCCGCATGCTGCAGGAATTCAGGCTAAAGGAGCCCCGACTAAGTACTGAGTGCTGTACATGTTCATACTTTACATGTTCATACTTTACATGTTTTCAGTTGGCCAACATTTCTAGAAATCCTTGTTTTGTATCGATCTTCTGTAAAATTCTAATTTTCTGGGATATTGAATTTCTGAATTTCATTAGTTGTCAGTTATAATCATCAATACTGAAATAAACATTTAAATATGTCAGTCTGTGAGAAATGAATGTCGACATTATACAAGTTTCACTTTTTGAATGGAATTACTGAAATAAATCAGCTTTTTCATGATATTCTCATTTTGTGACGAGCAGCTGTATAATTTATTATTTTTTATCCTCTGGCAGCTGTTTCTGACTCCCTCTTGTTTACTATTCGTTGCATTTTGTCGTTTGTATGATTATCGCAATTTTCTATGTAATGATAGTTTTGCACTGGCTGGAGGGCTTTGTAATTTCTATTCTATAAACACATAGTAAGCATTTTTATTTCTCCATGAAAACACGACTGAAACGATGTCAGCAGGCGGCGCTCTTGCTCTAGCCCCGCCCCTGCAGCCACACTGGCCAGTCAGCAGGCGGACTACTTCTGATCCAGGCTGGAAACAGAATCTTATGAGGACCAGAGGCGGTGACATATTGATATACCAGAATCATCTGGCCTACATCTACTACTGTGAAGCAAAGCAGAGGTGTAGCCCCGCCCCTTTACACAGGACGTTTCACTCCAAAAGCAACTAGAGTAGTAATTCAGGCCTGAATCACATCAGCTCTTGGTTGCTGTCCAGCAGTATGGTCCGATGCAAAGGCAGATATGAGGACAAAACCACAACAAGCACGAAACAGAGCTGTTCCCGGTTCTAACATGCACGGGAATGTGGGCTGGCTCAGGACCAGTGACAGACAACGTCATTCATTACTGGTCTTCATGTTCGTCTCCTCGTGCATCACACCTAGAACTATGTTCCAGCGACCATGAACATATCAGCAGACATGCAGACGGCCTGCAGTGGCGTCTAAAGCTGGTAGAAGAAACCAAACTATTAACCAAGAAACACCAATCGGTATGATTGGTTCTGGGACCTGACTGGTTCTGGCATTTGATTGGTTCTGGGACCTGACTGGTTCTGGCATTTGATTGGTTCTGGGATCTGACTGGTTCTGGGACCTGACTGGTTCTGGCATTTGATTGGTTCTGGGACCTGACTGGTTCTGGCATTTGATTGGTTCTGGGATCTGACTGGTTCTGGGACCTGACTGGTTCTGGGATTTGATTGGTTCTGGCTGGAGAACATATTCTCTCTGTATGACAGCGGGCTGTTTCTGAATCTGGGATGGAGGACTTTGGCTCATCTTGTGTTCTAGTTTTTTTCCGTCTGCTCAGGCTGGTTGGTTCTTAGTTTTTAGCTTCATGGGTTCAAGCCCCTCTTGGTGGGCAGATAGTGATGCTAGTGTGTGATGGGCTGCTTATTAAAAACCTTTTTGTCTGTCAGAGTTTCTTCATTCTGCTCCTGCTGCGTCTCCTCCTCTTCATAGTCTTCCTCATCCTCCTCGGATGAAGAGCGCTGGTCTTCCTCCAGCAGTGCTGGGACCTGAGGAGACATTTGTGGGACATCACGGACGAGCCAAACTAACAGGAAGACAAAGAGAGCGAGACTGTACCGTCTGGACTCCGGAGAGGTCCTTCTTGAGTCCGGTCAGGGTCTGGTACAGAATCTGAGCGAGACAGAACATCTTCATTACCATCTTCGTCACCACCATCACTTCCACCTCCAGCTACCAGCTGTTTCAGAGACTTACGTTGTCATGGTGACAGCTAACGGCTGATTCTTCCTCCATCGTCCTCATCAGGTCCACATCTCGTTCGTAATGACACACCTCCGTCAGCGTGCGGGGGATGTAGGCCTTCTTAAACACCTGCAGGGGGCGGAGCCAGAGGTCAGAGGTCAGTGGAACTCAGAGATGAGGTCATCTGCAACAGCAGCATCACCTCCTCATCCACCCGGTCCTGATCCGATCGCTGCTCCGATGTCCGCTCTGCCGCAATCACCATCGCCTGCTCATAGAAACACAGCTTTCACTTCCTGTTCTAGGGAAGTTCTGGTTCTGGTAAAGTTCTGGATGCTGCAGGGCACCTCCCACCTTCTGTAGGTACTGGTCCAGGTTCTGGCTGGTGATGGACGGGTCAGTGATGAAGTCAAACAGCTCCCGGACCGTCATGACGGCAACACCGTGTTTCCCAAAAAAGTCTGAAAAACAGAACTTGGATCAGAAAAGAGCCTTCACCCACCGGAACCGACCTATCTGAGCTCAGACCGGACCCACCGGAACCGACCTATCTGAGCTCAGACGGGATCCACTCGAACCGACCTATCTGAGCTCAGACCGGATCCACTCGAACCGACCTATCTGAGCTCAGACCGGACCCACCGGAACTGACCTATCTGAGCTCAGACCGGACCTATCTGAGCTCAGACTGGACCCACCGGAACCGACCTATCTGAGCTCAGACCGGACCCACCGGAACCGACCTATCTGAGCTCAGACTGGACCCACCGGAACCGACCTATCTGAGCTCAGACCGGACCCACCGGAACCGACCTATCTGAGCTCAGACTGGACCCACCGGAACCGACCTATCTGAGCTCAGACCGGACCCACTCGAACCGACCTATCTGAGCTCAGACCGGACCCACTCGAACCGACTTTTCTGAGCTCAGACCGGACCTATCTGAGCTCAGACCGGACCCACCCGAACCGACCTATCTGAGCTCAGACCGGACCCACCCGAACCGACCTATCTGAGCTCAGACCGGACCCACCCGAACCGACCTATCTGAGCTCAGACCGGACCCACCCGAACCGACCTATCTGAGCTCAGACCGGACTGCTCACCGTTGACGTTGCTGCAGTCTTTCCTCAAAAACTCCAGAGCGTGAGGGTGATCGTGTTCCACCGACTGCGACACGTCGATGATGTAAGCATCGCCGTCGTGGTACCTGTAGACGGGTCAGAACCGGGTCAGAACCTTGGAGAACTACAGATAATACCTGAGAGGAGGACTTTGTCTTACAACATGTTGAACTCGCTGAGGTCGGCGTGGACCAGTCGAGCATCCTGGAACATTTTCCTGATGTTCTGAACAACCTGCAGGTACAGTTCACGGGCCTTGGAGTCCGACAGTGCCACGTTCTTCAGCAGCGGCGCCGGCCTGACCCGTGGAACAGAGAACAGTCAACAATGTGTCCCGTCATCAATCACTCTGATCAGCAGCAGAAGTTCTTACATGTTGTCTTTCCCAATGAAGCCCATTAGCAGAACGTGGCTCCGGAGCAGCACCGGTTCTGGACTCGGGATTCCTGCCGTCTGCAGCCTGAAACCCAATAAGCTACAAGTTTTTCTGGGTTCTAAACATCAGGTCGGGATAAAGATAAACAAAACTCTTCCCTCATCCAGCCTCCTATCTTCTCTGGGTTCATGTCAAGCTCGGGTCCTCTACCAGAGCCCGGGCCGTTCACAGAGTGAGTACAAACTGGCTTCCATGCTGGACCAGCCTGTCCAGCCGGTCCTTCCCTAACAGACTGGGACAGATACAGGACATGCTGCTTCGTTGTTCCTGTTATTCCAGTTGGATTTCAACATTACTTTTACCTTTAGGGTTTTTTTTTTAACATCCTTATTTAAGACTTAGATAAGTCTGTAACTCATTTTAGACATTTTCCTCTTTTACTTTCTCTCTCTCTGTGTGTGTGTAGACCTGTATGTTATGTTAGATTTTAATTCATTATTAATTTGTTTGTTAATTTGAGTTTACCCCTACTTAACATTCATTCCCAGTTTTGGTCTCTCTCTCCATCTCCCTTCCCTGATTCGCTGTGGGTTGCCGAGTCGCTGCGTGTTGCCGAGTCGCTGTGGGTTGCCGAGTTGCTGTGGGTTGGCTGTACTTATGGACTCACATATTAAAATAAATTAGACTGAAATTAGCATAACAGAACTCCTTTAGTGAGCGGACACAGGATTCTGCTGGAACTAGCAGAGCTGCATGCATCAGGTTAAAGATCGGATGTGCCAGAAATTCCTTCTGAAAAGGAACCTAGTCCTCACCAAGACCAGGAAAGTAGATTCTAAGGTAAGCGCTGCAGTTTAGCTTAAATTAACTGAAAAGTTTATCTTGATTTAACTCATTAAATGAATGTGTGTGACTGTATAGATGTATTAGTGGAGTAAACTGGTGGCCTGTTTGTAATGTTGTTTGGGCAGAGTGAATAGTGTGTTTATCCTTATAAACTTAAAAAATTGCTATCAAATTCATTTATTAAGGGAGACTAAGGGAAAACAACTGCTGCGTGGCATTTGTTGATTAATGTAGCTTTTTGTTTACACTCTTTGTTTGGTTTACTCCTCCCTGAGTCGCCACCTTATCGTGGTGGAGGAGTTTGTGAGTCCTGACGATCCTTGGCGGCTATGTTGTCGGGAGCTCATGCCCCTGGTAGTGTCACCCCTATGATGAGGAGAAAACAAGGACCCAGGTTTCCCTTGCCCGGACGTGGGTCACCGGGGCCCCCCTCTGGAGCCAGGCCTGGAGGTGGGGCATGGAGGCGAGTGCCTGGTGGCCGGGCCTTTGCCCATAGGGCCCAGTCGGGCTCAGCCCGAAAGGGTGACATGGGCCTCTCCTCCCGTGGGCTCACCACTTGCAGGAGGGGCCATGGGGTCGGGTGCAGTAAGAGATGGGTGGTAGTGATCCGCGGGTCGGGGTTTTTTCCGACCCGCAGGTCCCGCTCTTTTAAAAGAATTGGACCGCACCAAACCGCCCCGCCCCTCCACTTCTATTTTTTTAACCCGACCCGCCCCATTAAAACACATGTTATGATATTGACGAATGCTTTTGTTTTGTCTGAGAAAGGTGCATATGGTCTCCTAAATTGGCACTGGAACCTGGCAACACAAAATGTATTTTCATTTGAACGTTAAGCCTATAAACATAAATAGGCCAATAAATAAAGTGTTTTAAAGCGTTTAAGTGTTTAAGTGTTATAAAGCACATAGCCAATGCTGCTGCTGTTGTCTGCACTGATTACCTCGCTGAACCTGTCCCAAACCTGTGATTTAGCCATTTGACCCTCCTTCTTCTTT
Source organism: Melanotaenia boesemani (assembly GCF_017639745.1). Lineage (NCBI taxonomy): Eukaryota > Metazoa > Chordata > Actinopteri > Atheriniformes > Melanotaeniidae > Melanotaenia > Melanotaenia boesemani. Next base: position 37,818,454 of record NC_055689.1, on the reverse strand, counting down.
TTAAGGACGTAAACTCCCGAACGAATGTTATTCAACACTTCTTCTTTTGTTGCTTGTCTGCTTGGCGCTTTCTGCACGTAGCCTGCGTAGCCTACTATGCGCCTACGTGGGCATTACGTTATAAAACGTGACCTGTGTTTAAATAACTGATAAATATTTTGTCTTACATATTATAGTAACAAAATGTAGACACTGATTAAGGTCTTTATTTTCAGTTTGACAAAAAATAAAATGAATAGATAGAACTTGATATTTCAGAATAGTAAACCACACCAACCCGCCCCGCAGTGAAGCGAAAATTCTTTGACCCGCCCCAACCCGAACCACGGGTAACCCGCGGGACCTGCGGGTTAGGGGGCGGCCCGCGCATCACTACTGGGCGGCTGCCAGAGGCGGGGACCCTGGCTGTCTGATCCTCGGCTGCAGAAGCTAACTCTAGGGACGTGAAATGTCACCTCTCTGGCGGGAAAGGAGCCTGAGCTGGTGCGCGAGGTTGAACGGTTCCGGCTAGATATAGTTGGACTCACCTCGACACACAGCTTGGGCTCTGGAACCACTGCCCTTGAGAGGGGCTGGACCCTCTTCCATTCTGGAGTTGCTCCCAGTGAGAGGCACCGAGCAGGTGCTCGTTGCCCCCCGACTTGGCACCTATACGTTGGGGTTTAACCCGGTGGATGAAAGAGTAGCCTCCCTCCGCCTTCGGGTGGGGGACGGGTCCTGACTGTTGTTTGTGCTTATGCACCAAATAGCAGTTCAGAGTACCCACCCTTTTTGGAGTACTTGGAGGGGGTGTTGGAGAGCACTCCTTCCAGGGACTCCCTCGTTTTGCTGAGGAACTTCAATGCTCATGTGGGCAACGACAGCGAGACCTGGAGGGGCGTGATTGGGAGGAACGCCCCCCCCTAATCTAAATCCGAGTGGTGTTTTGTTGTTGGATTTCTGTGCTCATAATGGACTGTCCATAACAAACACCTTGTTCAGGTATACGTAAGAATGTCCACATGTGCACTTGGCACCAGGACACTCTAGGCCGCAGTTCGATGATCGACTTTGTAGTCGTGTCGTCGGACTTGCGGCCGCATGTTCTGGACACTCGGGTGAAGAGAGGGGCGGGGCTGTCAACTGATCACCACCTGGGGGTGAGTTGGCTCAGGTGGTGGGGGAGGATCCCGGTCAGGCCTGGCAAATACAAGCGTGTTGTGAGGGTCTGCTGGGAACGTCTGGCAGAGTCCCCTGTCAGAAAGAGTTTCAACTCCCATCTCCGGCAGAGCTTCAACCGTGTCCCAGGTGAGGCGGGGGACATCGAGTCCGAGTGGGCTGTGTTCCATGCCTCTATTGTCGAGGCGGCCAGCCGCAGCTGTGGCCGTAAGGTCGTCAGTGCCTGTTGTGGCGGTAACCCTCAAACTCATTGGTGGACACCGGCAGTAAGGGATGTCGACAAGTTGAAGGAGTCCTATCGGGCCTTTTTGGCCTGTGGGACTCCAGAGGCAGCTGATGGGTATTGGCAGGCTAAGTGGAACGCAGCTTCGGCGGTCGCTAAGGCAAAAACTCGGGCATGGGAGGAGTTAAGAGAGGAGAATGACGGCTTCGAGGAGATCCTGGTCTACCATCCGGCGGCTCAGGAGGGGAAAGCAGTGCTCCGTCAACAATGCTGACCTCGACTCGGGACGTTGTGAGGCGGTGGATGGAATACTTCAATAATAATAATAATAATACATTTTATTTATAAAGGCGCCTTTCTCACACTCAAGGTCACCGTACAATAAAACACAACAATGAATAAATCCAAATAAAATACAAGAAAAACATAAAACAGTGATTGCAACAATGTACATATTATAATGAGTAAGCCAGTTTAAACAGATGTGTTTTCAATTTGGATTTGAACAGATGAATAGAATCAGAGTTGCGGAGGTCAGGGGGGAGTGAGTTCCACAGATGAGGAGCAGAGCAGCTGAAAGCTCTACTCCCCATGGTGACAAGGCGAGCGGGGGTGAAGATGAGGTGAATTGCAGAGGAGGATCTGAGGGAACGGACCGGTTTGACAACACGGAGGAGATCAGAAAAATATGGAGGGGCGAGGTTGTGTATGGCCTTAAAGGTTAACAGCAAAATTTTATAGTGAATGCGATGGGTGATGGGGAGCCAGTGGAGCTGCTGTAAGATGGGGGTGATATGATGGATGGATGGGGTTCTAGTGATGATTCTGGCTGCTGCATTCTGTACCAGCTGAAGTTTATGAATTGATTTCTGGGGAAGACCAAACAGAAGGGAGTTGCAGTAATCCAAGCGTGATGTGACCAGGCTGTGTACAAGTATGGCGGTGGTGTGAGGGGTGAGAGAGGGGCGTAGGCGGTTGATATTGCGGAGATGGAAGTATGCGGACCGTGTTATGTTATTAATGTGTGATGTGAAAGACAGAGTGCTGTCGAGGATGACACCCAGACTCTTTACCTGAGGGGAGGGAGAGATGGAAGAGTCATCAATGGGAATGCAGAAACTATCAGATTTAGAGAGGGTGGATTTGGTGCCAACTAGTAACATTTCGGTTTTACTGCTGTTTAATTTGAGAAAGTTTGAAGTGAACCAGGACTTAATGTCATGAAGACAATCTGTGAGTGAGGTAGGTGGGAGAGTGGAGTTTGGCTTTGTGGAGAGATAGAGCTGGGTGTCATCCGCATAACAATGGAAATGTATGTGGTGTTTTCTGAAGATATGACCAAGGGGGAGGAGGTAGATGATGAACAACAGGGGCCCCAGGACTGAGCCCTGGGGCACACCTGTGGTGACTGGGAGTGACTGGGAATGGGATGATTTCAGCTGTACGAACTGAGTGCGGCCAGAAAGGTATGATTTGAACCAGTTAAGAGGGGTGTGGGTAATGCCAATAGAGGAGAGTCTAGTCAGAAGGATGGAGTGGGAAATAGTATCGAAGGCCGCACTCAGATCGAGAAGGATAAGAATGGATAATAAACCAGAGTCAGCTGCTAGAAGGAGATCATTGGTGACTTTTAGTAATGCTGTTTCAGTGCTGTGGAGTGGACGGAAACCAGATTGAAATTCTTCATATAGATTGTTAATGGATAGATGGGCTCGGAGTTGTGAGGAAACTATTTTTTCCAGTAGTTTTGAAATAAACGGCAGATTGGAGATGGGACGAAAGTTATTAAGGTTGTTAGGGTCCAAGCCGGGTTTTTTAAGTATTGGGGTGATGGCAGCAGTTTTTAACAATGGGGGGACCAGACCAGTGGTGAGGGAGGAGTGTATGATGCAAGTAATGAGCGGCGCCAGTGAGGAAGCAGATGCTTTTACTAGGAAGGTTGGGATGGGGTCTAGTCGACAGGTGGATGATTTTGATTTCCTTATTAATTCAGTGATGGCAGTGATAGGGGGGAGAGTAAATGCAGAAAGAGAGATGGAAGGAGGCAGAAGGGGAGGTAATGGAGAAGGATTATAAGAAACATTTGGAGCGAGATGTTGATGAATATTCTGGATTTTGGATGTGAAGAATGAGATTAGACTGTTACAGAAAGCAGATGAGGCCATGTGAGGTGGAAGGGAGTCAGGAGGTTGTGTAATATTGTTCAAGAGAGAAAATAGAGCCTTTGTGTTACCTTCATTAGAATTAATTAAACTAGAATAATAGGTGGATTTGGCAAGTTTGCAGCAGTCCCTATAGTAAGTGATGTGGTTTTGATACATTTCCTGGTGGATAGTTAAACCAGTTTTCCTGTAGAGTCGCTCCAGTTGACGTCCTTTGGTTTTGAGTTTTCTGAGAGCAGGGGTAAACCAGGGTGAAGAGCAGTTGAAAGTGACTGATCTAGTTTTTAGAGGGGCCAAGTTATTGAGCAGATTCTGAAGACTGTTATTGTAATGTGAGACAAGATCATCAGGGCTAGAGAAACTGTCAGGGTGGGGTAGAGCGTTAATGGCAGTAGAGAGAGTGTCCAAGTTAATGTCCTTAATGTTACGGAAGGATATGTCACGTGAGCGCTTGTTTTTTGCAAGAACCAGACTGACAGAAAAAGAAATGATCATATGGTCAGAGAAGGGGAGCACATCTGTTTTGCAACCAGTGGGAATTAAACCTGAACAGCAAACTAAGTCAAGAATATGACCTTTTGAATGAGTTGGAGCAGTAATAAACTGCTGGAGACCAAAACTGTTAAGACAAGACATAAAATCCCTGGTGAGAATATTATTTACATTGTCCATATGGATGTTAAAATCTCCAAGAATTATTATGTTGGGCGATCGTGAGGAGAGATCAGCCAGAAATGCAGAGAAGTCATTTAAGAAGTCCTTATTGGGCTTGGGTGGACGGTAAACTGTGGCGATGAAGGTTGGAACAGGACCAGGCAGCAGTAGGACCATTGATTCAAACGAGGGAGCGGAAGGGGCAGAGACCTGTGAGACTCTCCACTTCTCACGGGCAAACAGCGCGAGACCACCTCCACGGCCGGAGTCACGTGGTTTGCAATAGTAAACAAACCCAGGCGGGTTAGCTCCATTTAGGCAAGTGTAGTCATTTGGCTGCTGCCAAGTTTCAGTCAAACATAAAAAATCCAACTCACGGTCGACGAGAAGATCCTGGACGAGATGTTCCTTGTCAGTTAGTGAGCGGATATTCAGAAGACTGAAGTTTACGGTGGTGTCAGAGTTGGTAGCCGACCTAGCTAGGTGGGCTAGCACACTGTGATCAGCAGCACGACCGGTGTTCCGATGAGGGCGCCTGGATGTGGACCAAATGGACTTTATCTGTTTGGAGTTGTCCGAGTGGTAGTTCCGCCGGGAACCCCGGTGAATGGTTCTCCGCCGGGGAAAGACAGCCAGGTCAGGATGGAGGTGTAGGCATAAATCTGAGGGTTCATACTGCAGTGGCCAGCAGGAGGCGACCTCAGCGGCGGTGGAATGTGCAGTCATCGGAGAAGAAGAGGCAGAGGTCACAGTGGGGGCGTTTGATGTAAATGTAAACAGTCATGCACGTGTGCAAGTTTGCACCGCGTGTTGCATATTAGCCGCAAGTATGCGGCAACCCGACCTGTTCGGATGAAGGCCATCTCCACAAAACAGTGAGGCACGGTTCCAAAATAAATTAAAATTGTCAATAAAACTAACATTATGGGAGCTGAAGATTGAGTGGAGCCAAGTATTAAGTCCAAGTATTCTGCTGAACCGGCCAGCGCCGCGGGACAACGTGGGAATGGGGCCTGAAATGAAGACACTCAGTCTTACAGAGTCGAGGAAAGTGAGAAGACCTTCTTAATCCCACCAACACGTCTTCCGATGAGGAAGCAGAGTCTGGGGTAGCTGGTGCTGGCTCTCCCATCTTTGGGGCTGAGGTCGCTGAGGTGGTTAAAAAGCTCCTCGGTGGCAAGGCCCCGGGGGTGGATGAGGTCTGCTCAGAGTTCCTTAAGGCTCTGGATGCTGTAGGGGTGCTGCTGAGGTGGCTCGGGCATCTGGTTATGATGCCTCCCTGGTGAGGTGTTCCGGGCACGTCCCACCGGAAAGAGGCCCCGGGGAAGACCCAGGACACACTGGACGGACTACATCTCTTGGCTGGCCTGGGAACGCCTCGGGATCCCTCCGGATGAGCTGGTGAATGTGGCCGGGGAGAGGGAAGTCTGGGTTTCCCTGCTTAGGCAGCTGCCCCCACGACCCGACTCCGGATAAGCAGCAGAAAATGGATGGATGGCTGTACACTCTATGCTAACATAAATTAGCGTGTGAAATCAGAGCTAGCATTGCAAAGCATAACAACTTCCTGTGTGTGAATCTGTTTGCTGGCGCTATGTTCTCCATATGACTAGTTGTCATTGTTACTTATTTTGGCTTCAAAATCCTGCTGTTAGTTTACAAAGGCCTGAATGGTTTAGGACCAGAATCCATTCAGGATCTTCTGGTTCACTATGGACCAACCAGATCCTTCAGGTCATCAGGGTCAGGTCTACTTTCTGTTCCCAGAGTCAGAACTAAACGTGGAGAGGCAGCGTTCAGCTTTATGGTCCTCAAATGTGGAACAAACTCCCAGAAAGCTGCAGGTCTGCTGACTCAGCGGTTTTACATCAGAGTTAAAACTTTTCTATTTGCTGCCTTTTATCAGAACAGCTGTTAATTCCCCACACTGGAACTTTATTTCTGGCTTTTTATTTTTTTTATTTTAGCTTTTTTGTTTTTGTTTTTATTTTATTCCTTTTAATACTCGTGTTATTGCTTCCTGCTCCCCGCTGTTATGCTGTTAATGTTTTATGTAAAGCACATTGAATTGTCTTCTACATGAAATGTGGCGTACAGATACATCTGCCTTGCCTAGCAGCTAGCTCCAGGCTTAGCTCCCTCCTCATTACCCACCAATGGTGACGCAGACACGGGACTCTGCTGGAAACTTTAGCACTGTGGAAAGTTTCTCATAGCTAACCTCTTCTGCTACGACACACCTAATTCAAATTCATGGCTCATTAGCAGACTTGTGCAGAGCTGGTCAGAGAACCATTTCATTTAAATCAGGTGTGTTGGAGCAGGGAGAAATCTAAGACCTGCAGGATAGTGGGCCTTGAGGACCAGGGTTGGGGATCACCATGTCTCTGCACATTAACGCTTGCAATGTTTCTTAACCGTGAGGTCAGGTTGTCAAATCATTTTCCACTGGGTTCTATCACTTAGGTCAGGTTTTCAAATTGTGTTCTACTTGGTTCTATCCATCAGGTCAGGTTCTAGTGGGTTCTCATTATTAGCTACTCTACCAGGATTAATTCAGCAGATAAGTTCTGCTGGGATCTTTCAGGTCATATTCTTTTGGGTTCTATTCATCAGATCTGGTTCTCATACCCCATTTTATGTTTTTCTTGTTCATCAGGTCAGTTTCTTTAATAACGTTCAACTTGGTTCCATAGGTCGTGTTCTCAAATAATGTTCAGCTGTTTTCTTCCCATCAGATCAGGTTTTTCTGGGTTCTTGGTGTGGATGAGCGGTTCCTACCTGATAAGGTTCCTCATCTCTTTCTCAGCCCACGTTCTCACCATCTTTCTGGGGTTTCCTTTACAGTAACCGTGACGGAATCTGTCCAAAATTAGAACCTCGTCAGAGCCCCTCAGAGTCCAGGTTATTGTGAAGGTGGCAGGAAGTGAGTGGGCAGGACTCACCTGAACTCCCCGCTGACGTACTTATCCCGGTCCTTGAACAGCAGGATGGAGGTCTTGTAGATCTTGATGGCTCTGCTGTCTCCGGCCGATGTGCTGGCGTGATAAACGTTGGCCTGGGATACCAGAACAGAAAGGTTTAGAGATTCTGGTTCCAGATCACCTGAGTCACATGGTTCGGTTCGTCAGGATATTAGGGTACAGAAAGGGGCGATTGATAGTCTGATGGGAACGGATCGATAGGCTTGGATCAGATGATTGATTGGATCAATAAGGTGGTCCAGACCTCCTTCCCGGTGCTGATGCAGCCATTGATCTCACAGATGACTCCTCGACTCAACATCTTGAACAGAATCATTCGAGTTCGTGGATCCAGAACCTGAATCAGGATCAGAACCAGAACAAACTATTAACTGATTATTGATTAAACTTTCTTCACTTCCTGTTTGGCCTTTTCACAATAAAACTCACCTGTTCAACTGTAGCTCGATCTGATTTATCCTTTACTCTGTACCTGTGGAGAGCAGCCAATCAGAGTTAATCACACTGGTCACATGACCTGAGATGTCTCAGTATCAGGGGAATTCAGCTTACGTGTCGGTATCCCTCTGCCTCTGCATCACCGTCACCTTATTGATCACACAATCCTCGTAGTTCAGTTTATCTGAAACAATCAATCAACACCATCAGTTATTGAGCAGACACCGATCAGTCAAAACCAGATGGATCCAGAATCCAGAACCTACATGGATCTGAACTCATCTGAACCGTGCAATATGGGTTCAGGTGAGTCCACATGACACAATGGCGGTGATATGATGTTGATGATGGGGCAGAGCCTAACTGCTCTGTGTGAGATGATGCTGATGATGGGGCGGAGCCTAACTGCTCTGTGTGAGATGATGTTGATGATGGGGCGGAGCCTAACTGCTCTGTGTGAGATGATGCTGAGGATGGGGCGGAGCCTAACTGCTCTGTGTGAGATGATGCTGATGATGGGGCGGAGCCTAACTGCTCTGTGTGAGATGATGCTGATGATGGGGCGGAGCCTAACTGCTCTGTGTGAGATGATGCTGAGGATGGGGCGGAGCCTAACTGCTCTGTGTGAGATGATGTTGATGATGGGGCGGAGCCTAACTGCTGTGTGAGATGATGTTGATGATGGGGCGGAGCCTAACTGCTCTGTGTGAGATGATGCTGAGGATGGGGCGGAGCCTAACTGCTGTGTGAGATGATGTTGATGATGGGGCGGAGCCTAACTGCTCTGTGTGAGATGATGCTGAGGATGGGGCGGAGCCTAACTGCTCTGTGTGAGATGATGCTGATGATGGGGCGGAGCCTAACTGCTCTGTGTGAGATGATGCTGATGATGGGGCGGAGCCTAACTGCTCTGTGTGAGATGATGCTGAGGATGGGGCGGAGCCTAACTGCTCTGTGTGAGATGATGCTGAGGATGGGGCGGAGCCTAACTGCTCTGTGTGAGATGATGCTGATGATGGGGCGGAGCCTAACTGCTCTGTGTGAGATGATGCTGAGGATGGGGCGGAGCCTAACTGCTCTGTGTGAGATGATGCTGATGATGGGGCGGAGCCTAACTGCTCTGTGTGAGATGATGCTGAGGATGGGGCGGAGCCTAACTGCTCTGTGTGAGATGATGTTGATGATGGGGTGGAGCCTAACTGCTCTGTGTGTGCTTTACCCAGGTTGATCTTATGTTCATATTTCCTCAGAGCTTTATCAGAGGGAGTTGATGACGATGTCCTATTGGAAGGATTCTGTTTGTTAGCCTGAAGACAACAAACAAACAAACACATAAACAAATGAGACTGAAGAATCTGAATAATGGTCAAATATATGAAAATAATATGAAGAACTTAGATCAGCCCATCAGTTTCTGATGATTTCCCAGAGAGTAACCATAGAAACAGATATATGCAGACTAGACGGTCACTAATGTAATAGAGCATTTTACATAGCAGTATCCATGGTAACGAATGGTTTACATGGTAACCGTTGTAACAGAGGCCAAGACCGTCTCTGTTACCACTGACCATGGTAACAGAGAGGTTCAGACAGCAGTAACCATGGTAACGGAGAGGTTGCAATGGAGGTAACCTTGGTAACAGACCATGTGTGAGATTAATATTCAGCTGATGGGTTCTGACCTGGCTGTTCTGTCCTGTCCGGTAGAATCTTTTGGTCAGATCTCCAGCTGAGCTCCAGTCCCACTCGTCATCCTCATCTTCATCATCCTCATCTTCATCCTCCTCCTCCCGCTCTGATGAAGGCTGTAGGCTGACGTCAGTCATGTGACTTTTCAGGACCACCACCTCTGATTGGTCACTAAACAAAATACACAGATTCAAACAACCAACCAGCAGCAGAGCTGCAGGGCTGCTGTGGACTGACAGCCAATCAGAGTGCAGCTTATGGACAGAGAGGAAGAGCCAGGTCTGGTGGCAGCAACCCCCCTCTTCCTCACTCTGATGTCTGACCCACAGTGGTGGATCATGGAGAACATCTACCTGAGTGCGGTACTTTAGGTGTTTGTGTATCTGTACTGGAGCTCGTCCTCACTCGCTCCGTCTGGGCTCAGCTTTCTGTCGGCTGCAATCGGCCACACGCTGCACTCCGCTCAGAAGGGAACCAATCACCGCCCACACCTGGGTGGATCTGTCAGCTCCATGAGTCGATGACCGCCATCGATCGGCTTGTGTAAGAATAAATAAAGGAAATCCTCCTCTTGTGTGTTTCGTTAGCGTTACATCACTTCTGGACCTCCAGCCTCCAGTCTGGTCCCGCTCTGCTGGACTGAAGGACCAAAGCTACTTTCCACACTGACTGCTACATGCTGGCAGCAGACTGGCTCCTTATTTATCTGGATGGGTTTTATAACATGAAGTTTTGTTTCACAATGACAGAACATGTTTTAGTGGTTGAGCTTCTTATTAACATCATCTCTCTTTTTCCTGGAAATCCTGGTTTTCCCAAGCGTGGCTCTTAGGAGGATTAATATGGAATGTGTCTTTATTCATGTCTGCAAACAGCTTTAATATCTAACATGTGGTGTAGAAGGTAATAGTGGATTGTGTACAAATGTCTCACATTTCACATAATTTCCTTGGTTTTATTCTGGTCTTCAGGAGTCCTGGTCCTCCAGACTGCAGGTTTTGTAGCTTACCTGACTCTAACACACCTGAATGAAACATTTACAGGCTGCAGAGGAAGGTCGTGAATCTGAAGCAGGAAACACCTAAAACCCAGAACTGGACCAGAACTGGACACCCCAACTCTAGCTAAAACCTGCAGGACCGTGGTCCTCCAGGACCAGAACTGATGATGATGATGTCATCTGGTCTACTTCCTGTAGTGTTTTATCGTGTGTCTAAGTTACTGATCATGTAAACGAGATTTTCTTCTTGTTTGTTGTCAACATCATTAAAAGCTGTTTGTTTGTTTGATCTTACCTTTCCTCCTCCGCGTCATCAAACTGTCCAGGAACGCACGCGACCGCCGCCATGACGTCAGCAGGTTTACCCCAGCGAAGACACACGGCACCAGAACCAGAACCAAGACCAGACACGGACCGCTCCTCCACACTGCAGCGTGTTTGCTTCACTTCCGGATCTCAAAATGTGACTACGGCAACTCGCGAGGGACGTTCCACACCGCGGTGGAGGCAGCGAAGCCGCGTCCGCTGCTTGATGGAAGACTTTTCAGACCCGATCATTTTCCCAACATCAGCTTCTCTTCCAGAAACATTCCCCAACATGAGCAACGACCCAACACAGCCCCAGGTCCTGCAGACCCTGGAACCTGGACCAGAAGCTGGAGTCCGGCTCCTAACAATGAGTTTCTGGTAATAAAGAGCAGAGATCTTTCAGTCCTGACACGCAGATAAGCACGCGCACCGTTTATACAGAAGAAAGACATAAACTCGGAAGTTTAGAGGGAAATAAAAGTTTCTAGAAAGATCAGGACGGCTGGACAGGTTCCTCCAACCGTCCAGGTAACAACCAAATCAGACTCGTCAACAATTTTTAAAAATAAAATTAATCGTGTTTTCTGTTTCCGGACATTTTAAGCTAAAAGGACCTCACCGGAAGCGCGCGGTAGCAACTTCCTGTTTGTGTGACGGTGTGGTTCGCTTCTAAGATGTCCGCGGACCTGAACCAGACCCTGCACTCTCTGCTGGTTTGTGAGCGGTCCAGTTTCAAGGACCCGAAGAACCGGGTCAACGCGTGCGTGGAGCGGCGGAGCTTCAACTACAAGGTCAGTCACGTGACGAGAAAGCACGTGGACAGCTGATCAGTTGATGAAAGAGTTCTTGATGAAGTGGATCAGGTTCGGCCCAGCGATCAGCACCGGCCCATAATCGCCACTGGTTCAGTCTGAAGATTTGATCCGTCTCAGTCCGCCACCGGGTCTACATAATCTAGAACCTGCAGCAGCAGGGAGTTCTGGGAACTATTTCCTTTCTGTCAAGCCAGAACATTCCCGAGGTTCTGCTGCTTCCGGTCCTTCTGCTCAGAGAAGAACTGGACTGGATCAGCTGACCCTCTGGATCTCATCCACTGCTCTTTCAGGTGAACCTGGACCCACTTCAGAACCAGATCTAAATCTGATCCATGTCCAGGTCTGAAATGGTTTCTGCTGACCTGATTCCAGAAGTATGATTTCTGGCCCAGTCTCTGGTTCCTGGTCCATGGTTCTTGGTCTATATATATATGTATATATATATATATATATATATATATATATATGTATATATATATATATATATATATATATATATTGTATGTATATAAACCTACAGAGTGAGACATCGTCTTCTTCTCTATCTCTGCTGAGAGTTGCACATGTGCAGTAAAGTCGACCAGGGAGCAAAACAGAGGACGTGGAAATCTGACATAACTTGACGTTAAAGTTCTAATAAATAAAATAAATACGTGTTTGTAAAGCGGACATTGGGTACCACGGACGTACGTCTGTAACGCTCGAATATTTCAAGAGGAGGAACGTTGGACTAACGCAACAACCTCATGCTAGATGTAAGAGCTGAAAGTGAAATCAGATCCTTTTAATGGAGGCGAGGCGGTCTTAGAGGGTCGTCCCCCTGGTGGGTGGGGCTGTAAAACACCTGCTATACTGAATATTTTTTTATTATAAACTACGTATTTACCAACAAGGACTGAAGACATTTATGTACATGTGCTCTGGCCTGTCCTGGTAATCCACTGTGCTAACTGTCTCACCTGTGCAGGTATCTGTGCTACTGCCTGGCTGTAGCTCTGCCCCCTCCCACCTAGACTCAGTGTTGAACAGTTTCAGCAGTTTCTACCTGATCAGAAAATTTCCTGTTCATGAGCTGTTGGACAAAGACTTCCTGCAGGCAGCTGTTTACCAGGGTAACCACACCCACACACACCTGGAATACACCTGATGCACAGGGCTGGGTATCGTCACTCATTTGAATCAATTAGATTTCAGTTAATTTCCAGCTAACTGTAACACCAGCTCTTTCTCTTGAGTATTAAAGACCTCAGATTAATATTTATATAAAACACCAAGTTACCTGGGAGTAATCAGATTACTGTAATAATCTGATCTGACATGTCACAACAATCCACTTCCATCTCCACCTGCTGACAGAATCTGGAAAACTCATCTTTCTGTCAGATTTCCAGCTGGTTGACTTGTTTTCCCACACGTGCACTCTGTCCTTTGACAGAACCTGTGTGTGTGTGTGCACGTGTGTGTTGATCAGCTGACAGCTGTGGACACAGAAAGAAGCTATGACATGTCGTCATGGAAACCAGATAATTAGCATTAGAGCCTAATGAGATCTAAGCCCGATCTAATGTGAGAGCCCACAGTCTTAGCATTAGCTGCTAATGTGAGTGCCGCGGTCTTAGCGTTAGCTGCTAATGTGAGAGCCCGCGGTCTTAGCGTTAGCTGCTAATGTGAGTGCCGCGGTCTTAGCGTTAGCTGCTAATGTGAGTGCCGCGGTCTTAGCGTTAGCTGCTAATGTGAGTGCCGCGGTCTTAGCGTTAGCTGCTAATGTGAGTGCCGCGGTCTTAGCGTTAGCTGCTAATGTGAGTGCCGCGGTCTTAGCTTTAGCTGCTAATGTGAGTGCCGCGGTCTTAGCGTTAGATGCTAATGTGAGTGCTGCGGTCTTAGCGTTAGATGCTAATGTGAGTGCTGCGGTCTTAGCGTTAGCTGCTAATGTGAGTGCTGCGGTCTTAGCGTTAGCTGCTAATGTGAGTGCTGCGGTCTTAGCGTTAGCTGCTAATGTGCTGTGGTCTTAGCGTTAGCTGCTAATGTGAGTGCTGCGGTCTTAGCGTTAGCTGCTAATGTGAGTGCTGCGGTTTTAGAGTTAGCTGCTAATGTGAGTGCTGCGGTCTTAGTGTTAGCTTCTAATGTGCTGCGGTCTTAGCGTTAGCTGCTAATGTGAGCTTTAATACGCTGCTAAATAGTTTACAGGGGAATGTAATCCACACTGTTGAATGAAAACATTCGAATGTGACATCATCTCGGCAGGAGAAGCCGATTGGACGGAGGCGACACTGGAACCCAGGTGTGTGTCTATATCAGTCATACTCATTGTGCGGCTCGGGAGCCACATGCGGCTCGTCATGCTTTGATTGGCGGCTCGAATGGTAGCTTATAAAAGGCATAACACAGCCAGCACATTTTCTTTAAATGTGCCACATAAATATACAATATTAGAGACAGAATATTAGACTACAAACAGTCATTATATTCTTCGTCCAGCCACAATTAATGTTGTTTTTTTCAAAAGGGGGTAACTGTCAAATCTGGCAACGCAGCACGCGCGTTTATAACAGCGGTGCACTTGACTGCTGTAAGCTACGTGCTGCAAGGTTAACAACGCTAGCCATCTTGATACAGGTTACACGTTAAAAATGGATTGTTTTCTAATAAAAAAAAAAATGATAAAAAACAGATAAACAGACACGAGGGAGGAATAGTGAAGATGAGGAGTGTGAGGATGCCATGAATTCAAGTGAACATGAAGATGCCAAAGAGGGAACGAGCAGGCTAACAGGTGTTCCAAAGAAACAACGAAAGGTACGAGCTAAACAGAATGAGCATCGGAAATTTCAAGAAAAGTAGACGGAAGAATTCTTATTTGTTCTTCATGGCGTGAAGCCCCTGTGCTTAATACGCAGACAAACCCGCGCTTGTTTCAAACGAAGCAACTTGGAGCGGCATTTCAAAACCATGCATCCAAAATTCAGTGAAAATTATCCACGTGGAAACCAACTCAAACACAAAAATAGCACAACTTACCGCTTCACTTTCTGGGCAGCAAAATCTTTTCCACAGGACAACTTCAGCTGCTGAACATTTGACAGAAGCAACTTTTGAGATTACATGGATTTTAGCGCGTGCAAAAAAAACATTCTCAGACGCTGAAATAGTAAAAGATTGCTTTTTGGCGTCAGCAGAGATATTGTTTGCAGACTTGGACAACAAGGATAAGAAATAAAAGGATTACAGTTGTCTGATTCAACAATAATGAGACGGATGGAAGACATTGGAAAAGACATACGTGACCATGTTTCAGCGTAGCAGTGGATGAAAGCACAGATGCACCGATGTTGCTCAGCTGTTTGTTTGGGTGAGGTTCCCAAAAGAAAACTCTTTTCGAGAGGAAATGTTGTGCCTACTACCACTTCTTGGCCAAACAAGAGGAGAGGATATTCTGAATGCACTTTTGGTATTTTTTGAGGAAAAAGCCATCAGCTGGTCCAAACTTTCAAGTGTGTGTACTGATGGTGCCCCAAGCATGCGAGGAAAAGAAAAGGGTCTTGTTGGCCTCATGAATAAGAGATGATATACCCAATTTTATCAGTTTCCACTGCATCATCCATCAAGAGTCATTGGTATCAAAGCTTAGAAACAATGAATTCCATAATGTGATGCAAAAGTTTGTGCATGTGGTCAATTATATTGTATCAAGAGCACTAAACCACAGACAGTTCAGGCAGTTAATTGAAGACTATGACACAGAGTACAGAGATTTAGTGATGCACAGTGAAGTAAGATGGTTGTCCCGTGGAAAGGTGCTGGAGCGATTTCTAATCCTCCTTCCTGAAATCTGCACTTTCTTGGACAGCAAGGGGAAACACCAGCCAGAGTTGAAAGACCCAGATTGGATCGTGCAGCTGGCCCTCCTTACAGACATCACCTGTCACCTGAACACTCTCAACTTGCAGCTCCAAGGGAGAGACGAGCTTCCCAGTGACATGGTGAAGGTAATCAGAGCAATCCAAAACAAAATAACTGCTCTGTGGATACCTGACAGAGAACTCATCCACTTCCCAAAACTCAGAGCAACAACCACTAGTGACCCATCTCTGCAGCAGCACTTCAGCTACAGGTTTTGTTGGAGGAGCTGAAGGGTGAGTTTGAATCCAGATTCAGTGATGTGAGTAAACATAAGGAGATTTTCAATTTTATTGAAAACCCCTTCCATGTGGAAATCTCCACTCTTACTCCAACCATCATGCAGCTCTGCCCTGACAATCGTGCTGCTCTGGAAAGTGAAATAATCGAGCTGCAAACAAATGACATTCTCCAAGTTGAGCTCAGAGCAGGTGTTGGCCACTTTCCCACTCTAAAACCACTTGTACAGAAAGTGATGTCTTTCTTTATGAGCACACACACCTGTGAGGCAACATTTTCAACCATGAACACGATCAAGAGGAGACAGAGAAACCGGCTGACCCAGGCTCATCTTGAATGTCTTACTGTGATTGCAACAAACTACAAATACAACAATACAAGTCAAGGACGTTCATCCCAGTATTAAGGTAAATATGGTCTTACCTGAAAGTGTATTGGCTGTGTTGTTTCTTTTTTTTGTGGGATGATGAAAAATTGGCTCTCCTCTTGACTTTGCTCTGCCAATGCGGCTCTTGTGAAAAAAATAGCGAGGATCACTGGTCTATATGCTAAGCTCTCGCCGAGCCTCGGTAAGTCACGTGAGAGTAGGGACACGTTACCGGAAATGAGGACATAAAAAAATTGATCTTCAAGTTTTTTGAATCGATATTGGATTTATTTATTTGGATCAATTTTTTTTAAAAACCCAGCCCTATCAGATACACACTTGATGCACACCTGAAACACACCTGAGATACAGCTTATGCATACCTGTCCTGTCTGTGTCCTGAAGGTAGCGTGTACGGTCTGTCCTACAGGGCTCATATCGATGAAGACAACTGCGTCGCTCTGATGCCAAATGGTAAAAACTGACTGAAGTGACATTAATTCTTGTTTTCTGTTGGAGTCTGAGATTAAAAATGGTAAATAAAAACTCGTCTTTCTGTTTACCTGCAGGTCACCTGACTCTGTCCCTGGACAAAGACTCCTTTGAGTTGTTGGGTTTTGAGGGGAAAGCGTCCACCTTCACCCACAGACGCAGCAGCAGATTTGGTTAGACTTCACATCTGATCCAAAAGTTCTATCCTGCTGGTCCTGTCCAGATGGATCCACCAGGTTAAACAGACACATACATGTCCTTGAACTTGTGTCTTGCAGTCGTCTCCGTGGATCTAACGCACGCTAAAATGGCTCCTGGTGGTCGGACCTACCTGAGGCTCCTCACGGGCCTGAGATCCCGCCTTCAGCTGCAGACAGACTTCCTGCTATCGCATCACCCAGGTGAGTGACATCAGCAGCCACCCATGATTCCATATATGATCCCATAAACCATGATCCTCTGTTCCTCAGGCGGCGGGGCCTCTCTGCAGCCCCTCCTGTCCCGCTGTGATTGGTCTGAATTCAGACCTGAGGTCAGCTGTCGTTGCCTGACTGACCTCTCTTGTCCTGCTCCACGGTCATGTGACCCTCACAGCTTCCTGGAGTGGCTCGGAGTAGTGGACGCCAGCATCAGCAGGTGAGACGTCCCATCCTTGTGGTCATGTCTTCACCGGGTCATATGACTGCTTATGACCCAGTTCTTCTGTGGTTTCAGTGAGAACTCCTCCAGCAGCTTCCTGTCCTCTCTGATCTGTCCTGAACCCAGTGAGACGCTGAGCCGAGCTCTGAGCGTCTCCATCCATGGTCTGCTGCTGCCTCAGGACATCCAGAACCTCGTCCAGCAGCTCAGGTCAGAAGACGTTACAGACGCAAGTCACATGACAGATGGCGTCCAATATGTGATGACAAATGTGTGACTTACCTACAGGTCTCATCTGGAAACTGCTGTAACTGGATCCTGGGTCTCCCTGACGGTCCATGGCTTTGCAGACAGTCCTGTGTCCTGGGGGGACAACGAGCACGGCTTCCTGAAGGGAGGGGACAACTTCTACAACCTGGTGATGTTCCAGGACCACATATACCACCTTCACCTGGCCACAGGAGCACACGACAGCTGTCCCCCATGACACCTTACCCCCATGAGATCTCTCCTCCATACCTGCCCTATAGGGGAGACCTGTCCCCCAATGATACCCATCCTCCACGGTACCTGTCCCCCCCATCCCTCAAGTTTCTTACAGAAAAGTTTGCAGACCCTGTCGGGTCCTTGTGTGTCTGGTCTTAAAGCTTTAAAGTCTCATAATTTTGACCTGTGTGTAAACCAGTTCTGGATTAGTGCCTGCAGACCTTGTGTTCCCAGAACAAACTGATCTGAGCCCAGTTAGAGACCAGGATGAGTGAAGTCTGAGACAGCTCCAGCTTCACTTTAGTTTGCTAATAATGGACAGTAAAACTGGTAAAACCCAGCTGAGCATGGCGAACTCCGACCTTTCAGGACCATCCTGGGACCACTGAAGACCCCTGAGCCTCAAGATAAGAATCACAAAGTATTCTGAGATTTCTGGATTTCTTTGACTTGTTAAATAAAGTTTCTGCTCATTTTTTTTACAGAATTCTGTCTTTCTGCAGTTCAGCACAATATAAAGCCATTGATGGTCGGGTAATGGATTGAGGGTATCGATGGTCGGGTAATGGATTGAGGGTGTCGATGGTCGGGTAATGGATTGAGGGTGTCGATGGTCGGGTAATGGATTGAGGGTGTCGATGGTCGGGTAATGGATTGAGGGTATCGATGGTCGGGTAATGGATTGAGGGTAGCGATGGTTGGGTGATGGATTGAGGGTGTCGATGGTCGGGTAATGGGTCGAGGGTAGCGATGGTCGGGTAATGGATTGAGGGTAGCGACGGTCGGGTAATGGATTGAGGGTAGTGATGGTCGGGTAATGGATTGAGGGTAGTGACGGTCGGGTGATGGATTGAGGGTATCGATGGTTGGGTGATGGATTGAGGGTAGCGATGGTCGGGTGATGGATTGAGGGTAGCGATGGTCGGGTGATGGATTGAGGGTAGCGATGGTCGGGTGATGGATTGAGGGTAGCGACGGTCGGGTAATGGATTGAGGGTAGCGATGGTCGGGTAATGGATTGAGGGTAGCGACGGTCGGGTAATGGATTGAGGGTAGTGACGGTCGGGTAATGGATTGAGGGTGTCGATGGTCGGGTGATGGATTGAGGGTATCGATGGTCGGGTGATGGATTGAGGGTAGCGATGGTCGGGTGATGGATTGAGGGTAGCGACGGTCGGGTAATGGATTGAGGGTAGCGATGGTCGGGTAATGGATTGAGGGTAGCGACGGTCGGGTAATGGATTAAGGGTAGTGACGGTCGGGTAATGGATTGAGGGTGTCGATGGTCGGGTAATGGGTTATGAGCACCAGCTGCCAGCGCTGCTGTTTAAGAGCAAGTATTTAAAACGTAACCATTGAATGAAACCCATTAAACTGCCACAAGTGCTGTTCATCTAGTAATAAAGATCTCAATGAGGAAACAGTTTTTCTATTTTAACCTCCTGACTACCAGAAAAAAAATTGTTTAATCAATATTTTTTTTATTCCCCCGACTGTTTGAAGGGTAATGAGAAAACTCTGACAATGAAACTTGTTCTTAATTGAAAAATACATAACAACAAATGTCCACTACAGAAGACAATTCTCAAACTCTTAACTGTTGTGGTAAAATGTTGTTATATTCATTTAGAAAATGGTTTAATGTGTTCTCAAGAGATATCATAAAGAAATATTACAATAATACTTCAGGACTACATTTGCACAAAAAGAAGTTATGCACTTACTTTTCCTCTTCTTATGAAATGTGATTGTGGTATTGAATGCCATTTTCCTTGAAGAAAAACAGGATGTTCCCAAAGCCCCACCCCTATAAATGTGGTACCATTCAAAAGCCCTGGATGTCCTTTTTAGAGAACAAAATGAGTGGGTTTAATAGCGTGCAGGGGGATGGAGATATTCAGCTTTACAAATGTCCTCCACAGAGGACAAATTTATACTACTGGTAGTCAGGAGGTTAAAGTAAAAATCTTGATTAATCAATCGTTAATTCTCCCAATGATCAATTAAGATAATTTAGCGAACGCCCATCCCTATGCACTTCATCAGGACAGTTTACAAGTTGGACGGTGTTCTGTCCTCTGTGTTTCGTCCTCTGTGTTCCGTCCTCTGTGTTCTGGTCTCAGTTTCAGTCAGTTATGGAAAATTAGTCCGTGATGACGTTTGAAGACGTGACTTCCCAGCTGAGCTGTCACAAGATGTTTAGTGTAATCGTAGAGGCTGCCTCGCCCTCTCCTCGTCTTATTAAGGTGTTGAACCCTCTAACCGGGAAAAGTTTGAAGAAGTAAAGAGTACGAGGCGGAGAGCAACCCAGGTACGCCGTCCTCTCTGCTGAGGCTGCCTCCACTTATAGAGGTTTTAATAAGCGAGCATGGGAACGATGTGAAGATATCTGAGGCTCCAAGCAGAATCAGTCTGGTACATTTTTTAACCTGAAAAAGAAGATTGTACTATCCCACAGAAAGATGACAGGAAGTATGTCTGGAGTAGATGCTGCAGGTGTGAAACCTGGATGAGGTGCAGAGTAACGTACATTCATCATGCTCTTTGCTAAGCGAACATCTTCTGTCCCTATTTGGTTTGATCGTTCACCGCTACCACAGAACAAGAAAAAATTACATTTACAGAAAATTTAAATATTTTATTCACATTCAAGATGGATTCCTGATCAGAATAAAAGGATGTTGGCAGGCAAGTCCGGCTGCTTTCAGACAAACTCTGACCCGGTCTGGACCCGATCGAGAACCTCACCTTCATTATCAGACTGAAACCAGTGTAATGTGAATATAAGCTCACCTGCCAGGTGTCACAATTCATCATTCATGTCCACCTGGGCACAAGCACAAAGTCCTAGACATGTAGAACGGGTCAAGAACTGGTTCAGAAGTTAGTCCAACATGTTCTGAGTCTGAAACCAGGGTCCGGTTGGGCATTAGTGGCTCAGAACAGAACCTTTACTCAGTCCATTTACGCCTGTTGTGTCTCATCGTTTCCTTGGGAGCTGAGAGGACCTGTTCAGCTGTGTGACCTCACCTGTCTGATGGACCCAGGATGGAACCCTGAGAACCTCTCAGGTGGCTTCATAGTTCTGGAGTTGGTTCCTGTTGATATAGAAGAATCTACTTCCTGGACCTGGAGTGGTTCTAACCAACATTCTGCTGAGAACATGAAGGAAACAATCTGTTGAGTCAGAGAACGGATCCAGAACTGGTCTGTCACAGGACCCATCCAAACCCAGTCTGTCAGAGGACTGGACCGGAACCGGTCCGGATCCTGGTTTCAGCAGAGCTCTGTTCTCTTCTGTAGATACTGTAAGATGGAGTCGGTCCCCTGCAATGAGCCCCACACTCTTTTCAGGGCTTCACATTCGCGCTCGTTGGTTTGCTCCAGAGCACTTCGGCTGGTGTTCCTCATTAAGGCTTTGGACTCCCGCAGAACCTGCAGGACCAGAAGCAGAACTTAAAGAGAGCAGATATTTAGTATAAGACAGCGTGCAGGTGAGTTACTGACCATTGGGTCGACCGACACCAGCTCCCTGATCCGCAGCATCACTTCCTGTGTGAACGTTTCTGGCCACAAAACCTGCGACACCAGACCTTTAAGACACGCCTCCTGAGCTGTCAACTTCCTGCCGCTGAGCAGCAGCTCGTTAGCCTGAGGAAGACGAAGGCAGAATAAGTACGGAGGAGAGGAAGACGAAGGCAGAATAAGTACGGAGGAGAGGAAGACGAAGGCAGAAGAAGTACGGAGGAGAGGAAGACGAAGGCAGACTAAGTACGGAGGAGAGGAAGACGAAGGCAGAAGAAGTACGGAGGAGAGGAAGACGAAGGCAGACTAAGTACGGAGGAGAGGAAGACGAAGGCAGAAGAAGTACGGAGGAGAGGAAGACGAAGGCAGAAGAAGTACGGAGGAGAGGAAGACGAAGGCAGAAGAAGTACGGAGGAGAGGAAGACGAAGGCAGACTAAGTACGGAGGAGAGGAAGACAAAGGCAGAAGAAGTACGGAGGAGAGGAAGACGAAGGCAGAAGAAGTACGGAGGAGAGGAAGACGAAGGCAGAATAAGTACGGAGGAGAGGAAGACGAAGGCAGAATAAGTACGGAGGAGAGGAAGACGAAGGCAGAAGAAGTACGGAGGAGAGGAAGACGAAGGCAGACTAAGTACGGAGGAGAGGAAGACGAAGGCAGAAGAAGTACGGAGGAGAGGAAGACGAAGGCAGACTAAGTACGGAGGAGAGGAAGACGAAGGCAGAAGAAGTACGGAGGAGAGGAAGACGAAGGCAGAAGAAGTACGGAGGAGAGGAAGACGAAGGCAGAAGAAGTACGGAGGAGAGGAAGACGAAGGCAGACTAAGTACGGAGGAGAGGAAGACGAAGGCAGAAGAAGTACGGAGGAGAGGAAGACGAAGGCAGAAGAAGTACGGAGGAGAGGAAGACGAAGGCAGAAGAAGTACGGAGGAGAGGAAGACGAAGGCAGACTAAGTACGGAGGAGAGGAAGACGAAGGCAGAAGAAGTACGGAGGAGAGGAAGATAAAGGCAGAAGAAGTACGGAGGAGAGGAAGACAAAGGCAGAAGAAGTACGGAGGAGAGGAAGATAAAGGCAGAAGAAGTACGGAGGAGAGGAAGATAAAGGCAGACTAAGTACGGAGGAGAGGAAGACAAAGGCAGAAGAAGTACGGAGGAGAGGAAGACGAAGGCAGAAGAAGTACGGAGGAGAGGAAGACGAAGGCAGAAGAAGTACGGAGGAGAGGAAGACGAAGGCAGACTAAGTACGGAGGAGAGGAAGACGAAGGCAGAAGAAGTACGGAGGAGAGGAAGACGAAGGCAGAAGAAGTACGGAGGAGAGGAAGACGAAGGCAGACTAAGTACGGAGGAGAGGAAGACGAAGGCAGAAGAAGTACGGAGGAGAGGAAGATAAAGGCAGAAGAAGTACGGAGGAGAGGAAGATAAAGGCAGAAGAAGTACGGAGGAGAGGAAGACAAAGGCAGAAGAAGTACGGAGGAGAGGAAGATAAAGGCAGAAGAAGTACGGAGGAGAGGAAGACGAAGGCAGACTAAGTACGGAGGAGAGGAAGACGAAGGCAGAAGAAGTACGGAGGAGAGGAAGACGAAGGCAGAAGAAGTACGGAGGAGAGGAAGACGAAGGCAGACTAAGTACGGAGGAGAGGAAGACGAAGGCAGAAGAAGTACGGAGGAGAGGAAGATAAAGGCAGAAGAAGTACGGAGGAGAGGAAGATAAAGGCAGAAGAAGTACGGAGGAGAGGAAGACAAAGGCAGAAGAAGTACGGAGGAGAGGAAGATAAAGGCAGAAGAAGTACGGAGGAGAGGAAGATAAAGGCAGAAGAAGTACGGAGGAGAGGAAGACGAAGGCAGAAGAAGTACGGAGGAGAGGAAGACGAAGGCAGAAGAAGTACGGAGGAGAGGAAGACGAAGGCAGAAGAAGTACGGAGGAGAGGAAGACGAAGGCAGAAGAAGTACGGAGGAGAGGAAGACGAAGGCAGAAGAAGTACGGAGGAGAGGAAGACGAAGGCAGAAGAAGTACGGAGGAGAGGAAGACGAAGGCAGACTAAGTACGGAGGAGAGGAAGACGAAGGCAGAAGAAGTACGGAGGAGAGGAAGATAAAGGCAGAAGAAGTACGGAGGAGAGGAAGATAAAGGCAGAAGAAGTACGGAGGAGAGGAAGACAAAGGCAGAAGAAGTACGGAGGAGAGGAAGATAAAGGCAGAAGAAGTACGGAGGAGAGGAAGATAAAGGCAGAAGAAGTACGGAGGAGAGGAAGACGAAGGCAGAAGAAGTACGGAGGAGAGGAAGACGAAGGCAGAAGAAGTACGGAGGAGAGGAAGACGAAGGCAGAAGAAGTACGGAGGAGAGGAAGACGAAGGCAGACTAAGTACGGAGGAGAGGAAGACAAAGGCAGAAGAAGTACGGAGGAGAGGAAGACGAAGGCAGAAGAAGTACGGAGGAGAGGAAGACGAAGGCAGAAGAAGTACGGAGGAGAGGAAGACGAAGGCAGAAGAAGTACGGAGGAGAGGAAGACGAAGGCAGAAGAAGTACGGAGGAGAGGAAGACGAAGGCAGACTAAGTACGGAGGAGAGGAAGACGAAGGCAGAAGAAGTACGGAGGAGAGGAAGACGAAGGCAGAAGAAGTACGGAGGAGAGGAAGACAAAGGCAGAAGAAGTACGGAGGAGAGGAAGACGAAGGCAGAAGAAGTACGGAGGAGAGGAAGACGAAGGCAGACTAAGTACGGAGGAGAGGAAGACGAAGGCAGAAGAAGTACGGAGGAGAGGAAGACGAAGGCAGAAGAAGTACGGAGGAGAGGAAGACGAAGGCAGAAGAAGTACGGAGGAGAGGAAGACGAAGGCAGAAGAAGTACGGAGGAGAGGAAGACGAAGGCAGACTAAGTACGGAGGAGAGGAAGACGAAGGCAGAAGAAGTACGGAGGAGAGGAAGACGAAGGCAGAAGAAGTACGGAGGAGAGGAAGACGAAGGCAGAAGAAGTACGGAGGAGAGGAAGACGAAGGCAGAAGAAGTACGGAGGAGAGGAAGACGAAGGCAGACTAAGTACGGAGGAGAGGAAGACGAAGGCAGAAGAAGTACGGAGGAGAGGAAGACGAAGGCAGAAGATGTACGGAGGAGAGGAAGACGAAGGCAGAAGAAGTACGGAGGAGAGGAAGACGAAGGCAGAAGAAGTACGGAGGAGAGGAAGACGAAGGCAGACTAAGTACGGAGGAGAGGAAGACGAAGGCAGAAGAAGTACGGAGGAGAGGAAGACGAAGGCAGAAGAAGTACGGAGGAGAGGAAGACGAAGGCAGACTAAGTACGGAGGAGAGGAAGACGAAGGCAGAAGAAGTACGGAGGAGAGGAAGACGAAGGCAGAAGAAGTACGGAGGAGAGGAAGACGAAGGCAGAAGAAGTACGGAGGAGAGGAAGACGAAGGCAGAAGAAGTACGGAGGAGAGGAAGACGAAGGCAGAAGAAGTACGGAGGAGAGGAAGACGAAGGCAGACTAAGTACGGAGGAGAGGAAGACGAAGGCAGAAGAAGTACGGAGGAGAGGAAGACGAAGGCAGAAGAAGTACGGAGGAGAGGAAGACGAAGGCAGACTAAGTACGGAGGAGAGGAAGACGAAGGCAGAAGAAGTACGGAGGAGAGGAAGACGAAGGCAGAAGAAGTACGGAGGAGAGGAAGACGAAGGCAGAAGAAGTACGGAGGAGAGGAAGACGAAGGCAGAAGAAGTACGGAGGAGAGGAAGACGAAGGCAGAAGAAGTACGGAGGAGAGGAAGACGAAGGCAGAAGAAGTACGGAGGAAGGTGGATTAGTGGGTGGGAGGATGACAACAATGAAAGCAGAAAATGGAGGTAGAAGATGAAGAGAATGAACATAGAAGATGAGTAGGATGAAGGAAGAAGCTGGAGGAAGAGGAGGAGGCGGCATGCTGACCGAGGCCAGCCCCATGATGCGGGGGAAAGTGAAGGACGAGCAGCCATCAGGCGTCTGGCCGTAGGACATGTATGGCGTCTGGAACCAGGCCTTTTCATTGGCCCACACCACGTCGCAGAGCGGCAGGAGGGCGGCGCCGAGTCCGAGCGCCGGTCCGTTTACTGCCACCACGATTGGCTTCCTGAACTGGATGAAGGTGTTGATGAAGGTCCTGAGGAAGAGGAGACAAAATGATCTCACGCCACCAGATGAAGGATGTCACATGGAGCTGCTACTTACCTGATGGTTTCGGCCATCTTAATGCTTTCCTTCTTCTTGTCATCCGTCAGCCGTCTGATGAAATACAGGAAATCGAGGCCGCAACAGAAGACGCTGCCAACGGCACCGAGTAACACCAGCTTACTGTCGTCTGAGGCAGCTGTTGCCATGGCGCTCTGGATCTCTTTCATCACCTGACCAAGAGAACAGTCGAGTGTTCTGGTGTGTCTGGTGATGTCACATGGGAAGAGGGCGGGGCTGAGTGATGCATGTGGGCGTGGCCTCACCTCAGGGTTCAGCATGTTGTTCTCGGAGCTCTTGGTGGACAGCAGGATGTGAGTGAAGCCATCTTGTTTCTTCACCACAATGTCGCGGTAACGATAGGCGCTCTCCGTTTGCCTAACGCTGAACCTGAGGCGCTTATCGAACGCAGAGCGCTCCTCCAGACGCCGTTTACCCATCACAGTTGTCGCCCCGGCAACAGCACTCTGAACACCTGACATCCCGCTGGCAGCAACAGCCTCCATCAGCATAGAGTTTCCTGGAGGAGAAAGAAGATTTCCTCCATCACTGAGCTGTGATGAAATGGAGGACTGTGATTGGTCAGCCAGTGTCAGCCCCGCCCCTTTCACCACAAGACTCGATCGGTCATCAGCTTCTGACCGAAAAGATAACTGGTCACTGATCACCATTTTACCCCTGTGTACTAATTTACCAGCACTTTAGAATAGAATAGAACAGAATAGAACAGAATAGAATAGAATAGAATTTGTCATTACACAGTGATGTACCAGGACATTCAGGAGCTCAGCCAGTACAGAGCAAAGAGACATCATAGGAACGCTGTACATTTCCAGTAGAATGGGTGGAGGGGGGTCCTGGTGATCTCGTACAGGCTGGTGGGCGATCTTGTGGCCCAGGAGAAAAGCTGGTGGTCCGAGATTTGACTGATCTGTATCCCTCCCTGATGGCAGCAGATGGAATGGGAAAGGTCAGTAGGGATGCTTTTGATCCTCTTAAAGCAACAGGACTTGGAAATGTCCTCCAGGTCGGCCGAGATGTGAATGCCCAGGAAATGAGAATGTCAGGGGTGGTACTAGGGATGTCACCGTTAAATGTTTAAACAATGACAATTTTACAATTATCACCATTATTCTGCGTTCATGATTTTCCCAACGCTCCTTCTAGCTCTTATTACTTTTATTTATGTCCATCTTTTGATGCCAGCATAACTAAATAAAGATAAACCTGCTCATCAATAATCAACAATAATCATCAATAATCAACAATATTGATTTAAAATAAATAGATTATTAAAAACCAATGGACCCCTACCTGGACCTATACGTGTAGCCCTACCTGGACCCCTACCTGGAAAAACATCTGGCCAGCTTTGACTTCCAGCTGCTGTTTGACATAAATAACCCTGGAATGGTTGAAATAAAGAAGCTAGACCAGGTCTGGAATGAGTACGCGTTCTGCTACAGACCATCATGCCGAGTCGGTTATGTTGGAACAGAGAAACTTTCCGTCACAGACCACATATTTAGTTTCTTTCTCGTCTGTATAAGGTAACATCCAGTGAACGCATGATCTTGTTGTCAGATCAGCCCGAGTCGAACATGATTACAAAACAGCAAATTCCATTCTAACGCTACGTTAGCTAAACATCACTCATTTAACTAAACTACTAAACACTTAGCGTTAGCATAAAAAGCTTCAGCTTATCCTGCAGGTGGTGAAACGGATGTGTTTTCTCCTTCCTCTGCAACCTTCTACAGGCTGGTGATCTGTCATAGCGTCCTGCTCGGGCCGCCGTAACGCAGGGTCCCGTCCTGCTCGGGCCGCCGTAACGCAGGGGCCGCCGTAATGCAGGGTCCCGTCCTGCTCGGGCCGCCATAACGCAGGGTCCCGTCCCGCTCGGGCCGCCTTAGCGCAGGGCCCCGTCCCACTCGGGCCGCCTTAGCGCAGGGTCCCGTCCCGCTTGGGCCGCCGTAACGCAGGGTCCCGTCCCGCTCGGGCCGCCTTAGCGCAGGGTCCCGTTCCGCAACACAAGCGGAAACACGAGGACGTGGACCGTTGTTTCCCTTCCGTGTGGAAGTTCTGATCTGCTCATATAATTCATATTTATAGAAAGTGACGATATTGAGGGACATTTAAGATTGATTAATCGTAGCGTTTAATACTGAGATTAATTGTAGAACTAAGTAATCGCATCCCTGGATGAAGGATTAAATGCAGAACTAAAATCCACCGAGCATTCTCACGTGTCTTCCAGCTGTATCCTCGTCTGATTTTTCTCTAACACCAGAGGTTGGATAACAGTCTGGACTGGGAAAGGAAAAATGAGTGCAAGGACCTGGAACCTGGCCCAGGTTCCTGAACTCACCTGAGCTGCTGAGGGAGCGCATGGCAGCAGGTGTGATGGGAACCCGCGGTGGTGGCAGGGGGTTCTGGCCCCTGGGTCGGGTCCCCATGCGGGCCCTCTCCTCTCCAGGACCCAGCTGGACTCCTGCAGGTTTCTGCAACAGGGCAACCTCCGGGGGCACCAGGTGGGCCTCCTGAGCTCCGGCCTCCAGACTCAAAGACTCTTCGGAGTCTGGCCGGTTGTTCATGGGACTCTTTGGAACCAGGATCTTGATGCCGGTCTTGGACAGATCCATGCTACGGCGGGAAGACGTGGCCGGTGGTGCAGACATCAGACTGCCAACAAATCTGTCGCTAGGTTGGGGCAGGTGGGCCGGACTGACAGCAGCTCTCACCTGGACACAGTCTCTGATAACGTCACTGTGAGGAGGGGTGGCGGGCGGTGGTCTGCAGGCCGCTCTGTGGGTGGGGCTGAGGTGGAGGCTGCGGGTGGAGCGCAGTAATGTTTTCTGTCTCTGCTGCTCGGAGCGCTGCCGGTTGAACTCGTGCACGTAGCTCATGCATGTGGAAAGGTGGCTCTCAGGCTCCCAGGTGTCCCCGTCAGTGCCGTAGCCCCTCCATCTGACCAGGTACTCCACTCTCCCCTTCCTGGTCTTCCTCCTGTCCACAATCCTCTCCACCTGTGGGCGTGAAATCTTCATCATCATCATCATCATCATCATCAATAAGCAGATGCACCACCAACACACCAAAACAAACACAGAGTGATTCAATCAGCACCCCTAACCTGATTGATCAGCTAATTAAAAGCTCAGGTGAGCTGAGTGATCGATCACCGGTCAATCAGCCAGAAGCAGCTGAACCTGTCGGTGTGACCGGAACACCATCAAACTTTCTCTGCTGGCAGTTAGCCTGAAGCTAACAGAACGCTAACTTAGATTGCAGTTTGTCTAGTTAAATCCCATCATGTGTTCGCCTCTGACGAGTAGTAACTAGTCAACCAGCTGCTAACCAGCCGCTAACCGGCCGCTCTGCTTAACTTTACTCAACTTCTAAACTCTGACTCACTTCACCGTTAGCACGTTAGCATTAACTTGCGTCACCTCGTACAACTCCTCCGTAGCCATGGAGACGGTGCGCGTGCAGCTTCCAGAAGCTTCTTCAGTTGAGCAGCAACATGAGAGAAAGTCTGGAGGCTCGTGGCCAGTCGGTGTGTCCGTTAATGACCGGGATGCTCGCTTTTCTCTCCGCTAGCTGTTAGCCGTTGGTGCCGTGGCTTCACGGACACTTCCGGTTCCGCTCACTGACCTCCAAAATAAAAGCATGAAGCAGGTCTGAAGGCGGGTCTGTCTTTAATCAGCTTGTTGCTCAGTCCTGTGAGACACCTGAATAACACATTAACAGGTAACATCAGGGTCAGAGGAGGGACTGAAGGTAGATGTTGAACAGCAGACGTAGTTCAGCGCTTTTTACAGCTTGCTGGTTTTTAACATGTCATGTATTGCTGGAGTTCTTTTTCAGATGTTAAAGATGAGGGGTTTTGAGTAGATTTTAGCTTTATGAATGTGGTATTTTGCAAGTAACAGAATTAAAAGGATTATATAGTATTGATCTGACTTGGTAGGGAAATGGGGAAAAGGAACCAAACAACACATCTACATATGAAGAGAGAAATGGAAAACAATCTTTATGGAAATAAATATCCCAGCATCTAAACGAGCAGGCAGCATCCATTTCTTTTTAGTATCTAGGCATCTCTTGTCCTCATTCTCCTTCTTCTCTGTCATATTGAGAGTCTCGTCTGGAACAGATCCACTCCATGTGCTATGTGGTCTGTAGAAACTCTCGCTTGGTCCTGCTTCCAGGTCCAGTCTGCTCCTCCCTGGTGAGGACAAACCCTCTGGATCTCAGACAGATCCTCCATCTGGTCCAGTTCTGCATCAGTCCCTGTAACGTCTCCACACTAGGTGGTCTCCTCACGTACTGGCCCTCAGGTTTCCTTCTTTTAGTGGCTCCTTCTGAATATTATCGGGGTTAACCTTAGAAACGTCTGTCGGAGCGCTCCACTCTGCAGCCAGCAGCCCCAGTTCCATCAGAAGTTCCCACCTGACCACGAGTCCTGCTTCCTGCAGAATCTCCTCCATGGCAGCGACTTCTCAGACTTTTCCAGATGTCAGCAGCTAGCTGTGTTCACACAGATCCACTCCTGCTCTGAATCCACAAACTCACCCCATCATGAAGAAGAGGTTGCCTCCTCCTCGTAGATCTGCAGCTCCTACAACCAGTCTCCTCCTGCTCGACTCCCGGCTGGTCAGCTGTTCCCAGGATGAAGAGCATGGATCTCTTTTCTCTCAGAGCTGCTCAGTCGTCTTCTAACTTCACCCTCCTTCACTGTCCCAGTCAGAGCCGTCATATCCTAGCTCCTCTGTCCTCAGCGCCTCGTCTCCTTTCCTTCCACTCTGCCCAGTGTCCATCTGAAGACCGCTCATCTCCTTCTCTGTTCTCATTCAGGTCACACTTATCCATCTCTCCAAGTTTCCTCCTCTCTACTGCTGAGCTTGTCAGACAGCTGGAGAACCACAATGTCCAGCTAACATCTATCTAGAGGACCAGAGATCGTTCTTCTGGAATAGAGATGGTCCTTCTGGTCTAGAGATGGTCCTTCTGGACCAGAGATGGTCCTTCTGGACTAGATATTGTCTTTCTGAACTAGAGATGGTCCTTCTGGTCTAGAGATGGTCCTTCTGGACTATAGATGGTCCTTCTGGTCTAGAGATGGTCCTTTTGGACTAGAGATCGTTCTTCTGGACTAGAGATGGTCCTTCTGGACTAGAGATCGTTCTTCTGGACTAGAGATGGTCCTTCTTGTCTATATATCGTCCTTCGTAGACTATGGCCACGCCGTAGTCTACGAAGGACATGCCATAGTCCAAGTAGAACACGCCGTAGTCTATATAGGACACACTGCGGACCCTCCCGTGGGCTCACCACCTGCAGGAGGGGCCATAGGGGTCGGGTGCAGTGTGAGTTGGGCGGCTGCCAGAGGCGGGGACCCTGACGGTATGATCCTCTGCTGCAGAAGCTAGTTCTAGGGACATGGAATGACACCTCTCTGGCAGGGAAGGAGCCTGAGTTGGTGCACGAGGTTGAATGCTTCTGGCTAGATATAGTTGAACTCACCTCGACACACGGCTTGGGCTCTTGAACCACTGTCCTTGAGAGGAGCTGGACCCCCTCCCATTCTGGAGTTGCTTCTGGTGAGAGGCGCCAAGCAGGTGTGGGTAGCTCATTGCCCCCTGACTTGGCGCCTTTACGTTGGGGTTTACCCCGGTGGACAAAAGAGTAGCCTCCCTCAGCCTTCGGGTGGGGGAACGGGTCCTGACTGTTGTTTGTGCTTATGCACCAAATAGCAGTTCAGAGTACCAGTGTTAGAGACAGCGAGATCTGGAGGGGCGTGATTGGGAGGAACGCCCCCCGTAATCTAAATCCGAGTGGTGTTTTGTTGTTGGACTTCAGTGCTCGTAATGGACTGTCCATAACGAACACCTTGTTCAGACATAAGAGTGTCCACATGTGCACTTGGCACCAGGACACTCTAGGCCGCAGTTCGATGATCAACTTTGTAGTCGTGTGGTCAGACTTGCAGCCGCATGTTCTGGACACTCGGGTGAAGAGAGGGGCGGGGCTGTCAACTGATCACCACCTGGTGGTGAGTTGGTTCAGATGGTGGGAGAGGATGCCGGTCAGGCCTGGCAGACCCAAGCGTGTTGTGAGGGTCTGCTGGGAACGTCTGGCAGTGTCTCTGTCGTAGATAAATTCTTTATCAAAAGGGCTGCTGATATTAAGAGTCTGCAGACAGAGGTCTCAATGATCTTCCTTTATTCGGCCGAACAGGGGGAGACCCCTTCAGGATCAAAGACCACGTATATTCATTTCTCCAAGCTTATATAGTCTCTCTGATTCTATTTCTGTATACACACACAGCCTTTTAGGGCTGACTGGTTGACATCATTTTGATATCATGTTATAATGTCATACTATTAATATTCTGTTTACCAGGGCCACTGCACCTGTTGTTTTTCAACTCTGATGTATTAATACTTCCACATTTCCCCCTTTCAAATATTTCAGAGTAATCGGCCCTAAGACGATACTCTGAAACTTACAATAGGGAAACCTTTTTACGCACACTTGTCCACACACGCAGGTCTCAAGCATAACATAGGAGCCAATCTGAACCTCCCGTACGAGGGCGAAAAAACCCCGAAGGGAGAAAAAATTCTCCCGTGCCCCCCCTCTGGGCGAGCACCGGTAACTTTTGATCTTACTTGACACTCAGGCACGGGTAGGCCAGTGAACCCCTGCAGGAGACCTTCTAAGTACTATGACAGAAATTAATCATACACACACAACAAAGAAATCACATTACAATCCGTTTTCACAAGGATAACCTATTACAGAAGATTACTGACTACAAAAACCACACGTGAATAACACAAGATAGAGTCTTTTTCCAGTCCGGAGGCAAACAGGAGCGTTGGGTCACCAGCCTTCCGTCACAGGCTGCCGCCCCTTTGTCCAACCGACTGTAGTTCTATTGAGACGTCACAGGTCCAACTCAGTACGGACCAATTGGGCAGCCATGATGACAGATGTCTGTTCCTTGAGACTCATACTCCACGCTTTCCTCAGGGCGGGAACGATGCACATGCCAAACAAGAAAAGAAGGATCAGAACCAAAGCTGACCCAACTCCCACCTTTATCAATACATTTTTCCAGTCAGCCATTAACTGGTCCAACCAATTAAGAGACCAGTCGCTCTTCCCAGCATGCTCCCGCACCTCCCCTCCCACCCGTATTATCTCGTCCATGGCAGATGTAAAGGAATCATCTGGCGCTGTGTTAGCTGGAATAAAAGTGCAACATCTGTCTGAAATACCGAGTCACGGGTAGTGTGTAGATGTGTGCGGGTGCATGCCGGCAAGAGGCCTGACTGATAATGACATTTGGCATGTGAGTCGTACTCCCCCTGGTCACTGAGGTCGCTCCCTCGTTGCGCAGTTGCCCCTCTGTTTCCTTGAGAAGGCCCTGGTGATGGGACGACGTGGTGGCTGTTGCTTTGGGTCCGGATTGGTTGAATTGTCCCTGCCGAGATCCCCTTTTGGGGGACTGGTCATTTGAGAACGCTGCACAACCCGACCAGTCCCCAGGGCCCGTTTTACAGTTGTTGGTCGTAGGTGCCAACGAACAATGGTTCAGATGATGCCAAGCGACGCTCCCTTCGACCTGGACCGCAGTCGGTGTGGCTCGGACTACCGTGTAGGGACCTCGGCGTCTAGGAGTGTTCCACTTCCTCCGAAATTCCTTGATGTACACCTTATCCCCGGGCACCACTGGACCAGATGTCACAGAGACTGGTTTTGGCTCGTTCGCTTTTTCCTGAAAATAAATTGCTTTATGGATAGCAGACAACTGTCTCATATAACTGTGCAGCTCCTTCTCCAACTGCTCCAGCGGGGGCCCCTTAAAAGGACCCCGAAACTGCGGACCCGGCATGGGACGACCTGTTAGCATTTCGTGAGGAGACAAATGTGTGACCCGATGAGCTTGCATGCGGTAACTCATTAGGGCCAACGGTAATGCGTCATGCCACCGTAAACCAGTACATGCACAAATCTTATTAATTTTTGCCTTAAGCGTGCCATTCACTCGTTCCACCCCTCCCTGACTGGAGGGAGTGTAGATACTTCCATGGCGGACTTTGATTCCGAGCTGGCGCAGAACGCCCTCGTAGACCTTGTTGATGAATGCTGGTCCCGAGTCTGATGAAAGGATGGACGGCAAGCCAAACCTAGGGATCACCTCACGGACCAGGAACTTTATGACTGTTCCCGCCCCCATGTCCTTTGACGGAGTGGCCTCCACCCAACGACTGAAATGATCAAAAACCACCAAAAGGTAGCGCTTACCGTGTACCGGGACCAACATGTCCACAAAATCTAAAATCAGATGACGAAACGGGCCTTCCGGGACAGGCATTCGCGCTGTGGGGGTGACAATACCTTTTCGAATGTTATTTTGCGAGCATATCTCGCACCGATTTAGCGCATCCGTCACCAATGCCTGCAGGTACGGCGCCCAATAACCCTGCTGTTGTACCCGATGCACCACCTCATCTCGCCCACAGTGGTCTGGTTTATGACACTCTGGAATTAACAGAGACAAAAGTGAGATTGGAGCGACAATCAGGCCGGTATGTGAACGCCATAACCCTCGCCCATCTTTTGTAGCACCCCTTTTTTCCCACATGTTTTGTTCACTCGCTCTGGCACGCGCTTGCATTAGTGTGATATCGTCGGGTGTGACAGATGGTTCCAACTCCACAGCTGGGGCCAAGACGGCGACCTTGCAACCTGAAGCGTGCTTTGCAGCTTCGTCTGCCGCATTGTTTCCCATTGTGGTGATGGAGTTGTCTTTTCGATGAGCAGGACACTTGATAATGGCCAATCGATGTGGAAGCATCATGGCCGAGATTAACTTCATAATCTGTCTCCCATGCCGAACAGGTTTACCATCTGATTTCTGAAAGCCGCGCAGTTTCCAAACTGCTCCGAACAGGTGACATACTCCGTGTGCATATGCTGAATCTGTGTAAATGTTAGCAGAAGTGTCTTCAGCAAGTTCACAAGCTGTAGTAAGTCCATACAATTCAGCTAATTGTGCAGAGCAAGGTTGTAAACACTTTTCAGCTTTTATTGTCACAAACGTCCCTTCCTTTTGTTGCACCACGGCGTAGCCTGCGTGAGTTCCCATGTGGTCTCGAAAGCATGACCCATCTACATAGTACGTGACCTGTGCGTCGTCCAACGGCTCAGATTCCAAGTCCGGTCTCAGTTTTGTGTACCTCGTGGTCTCTGCGACGCACTCGTGTGTATCACCTTCAAATTCAAAAGGTAACATATTAGCAGGATTTGTGGTCTCACATCTCTTAATTGTTACATCTGGATAGGTGAGCAATGGTAGATACTGAAGGCAACGTGCTGTTGTCAGAACAAGTTTGCTGTGATTGATCAACTCTGTGATTTTATGATGGGTGTAAATAACCACAGGATATGACTTAGTTATTGCAGACGCCTTTTCATACGCCATGTGAACAGCTGCGAGGCCCTGGTAGCAGGGGGGCCACCCTCGTGCTACGTCGTCCAACCTTGCACTGTAGTAAGCGATGGGTTGTTTCTTTCCACCAGAACATGAATCCTGTGTCAATACAGCCGTTGCATACATGTTGCATCTGTTTGAAACGTAAAGATAGAAAGGTTTATCATATTCCGGCATTTTTAAGGCTGGGGCACTTTGCAGTTCCTGCTTAAGCACATCAAAAGCCAACAGTGCCTCTGTGGTCCACTCCAAAGACTTCTTTAAAGTCTTGGCTTCAGAGGACTTCAGGAGATCCCTGAGCGGCGCCGTCTTTACTGCGTAGTCCTCCAACCACTCCGCGCTGAATCCTGTGATACCTAAAAAGGTCATTAGTTGCGCGCATGTCTGTGGACGCGGTGCTCGACTTATGCCTTTGAGGTGGTCAGGAGACAGAGCTATTGTTCCATGGGAGATTACTCTGCCAAGGAATTCCACCTGAGGCTGGCAGAATTGCAGTTTTGTCCGAGAAGCTTTGTGTCCACATTCTGCCAGTCTCTGCAGCACTTTGATCGAGTCGCGCTGACAATCTTCAATGGTGTCTGAACAAATCAATATATCGTCTACATACCGGATTAGGACGCCGCTCAAATCCAGCTCCTGTAGATCCTGACTCACCACACGATCAAACCACGCTGGGCTGCTTGTCAGTCCCTGGGGCATTCTGGCGTAGCTGTATTGTCGACCTCTAAAGGTAAACGAAAACAGATATCGTGACTCTTCTGCCAGAGGGATACTGAAAAATGCTGAACAAAGATCCACTACTGTGAAAAACTTAGCTTTAGCAGGGATAGCATTCAACAGTGTGTGTGGATTGGAGAAGTCTGCAGCGACATCTTCCAGGATGGCATTGATTGCCCTTAGATCATGGACCAGTCGGTACTTTGATTTATCTGCTTTTAGAACTGCAAGAATTGGGGTGTTACAAGGACTAGAAATCTCAATCAGCACTCCTACTTTTAAAAACCCATCAATTAGGATTCCAATCCCTTCTTCATCTGCGGGATTAAGTTTGTATTGTGGCCGCCAAGGTAAAACTGCACCTGGTTTTAATTTGACAGTAACTGGGCTGGCTGAAACTGCCAGTCCCACATCCGTCTCATGTCTGGACCACAGTTGGTCCGGAACCTGTGTTAAAATATCAGTTTCCAGATCACTGTTAAATCCAAGGGGGTTGGTTTTGCATGTCATCATTATGTTTTTTCCTGGTAGCACCACCATCTGAGGTGTTGCTTGTATAGATAGATCACACCTAATCCTTAGCATTGATCCATCATCTGAAAGAGAAATTAATGGGTTCTCTGTACTGTTCCATGTCAAGTGCTCTGCGGTTCCTACCATCGGACCGAGGTCCCTGGAATGGTATCCTGGGTTTACCAACAGTGTAATGTGTGGTAAGGATTGAGTAACACAGTACCATTTATCAATAAAAGTATTGTGGTTTACCTTTAATGCTGCGCCTTGGCCTCCAATCAGGATATATGGAGCCTTCAATTCAACCTTTACACCCTCCGTCTCCTTTTCCCACCTATGCTGAAAGGTTGGGCTGGCTGATGGATCAAAAAACATTGTACAGTGAGGAGGCAAGATTGGAGGAGAACCTCTCGGTGCCTGGGCCCTTACGCATGTTCCCCATTTTTCCAACACTGAACCCACGGGTCCCTCCATGTTTCCCAACCAATAAACAATTGCTGGTTCTGCTTGAGCAGTCATTTGTAAATCCAATCCAATATTTTCCACGTATATTCCCGAAGGGGAGCATAAAATTTTGAGCCCAAGTTTACAAAGTGCATCTCGTCCTAATAAATTGACGGGTGTTTGGTCTGAAACCAAAATAGGTATTTTAATTTCATCATTTCCTACTTTTATTTTAACGGGAGCAGTAATAGGAACCAATTGACTTTTTCCCGAGAATCCTACTGT
This sequence comes from Melanotaenia boesemani, assembly GCF_017639745.1. Taxonomy (NCBI): domain Eukaryota; kingdom Metazoa; phylum Chordata; class Actinopteri; order Atheriniformes; family Melanotaeniidae; genus Melanotaenia; species Melanotaenia boesemani. The sequence goes on along the minus strand of NC_055689.1, from coordinate 37,781,722 downwards.
CTTGACAAAGTTATCTGACAGGGGAAGGTTCTTGGCGAGGTGTTCCTGTATGCATGAGTGAGTAGCTCCCGTGTCGATCATCATAGAAACCTGTTGATCCCCAACTTCCACATTTATCATGGGGTCAGTGCGTGTGTGTAGGATCAACGGGTACGAACCTTCACCCATAGGATTCCCGGGACCCCCCTAAAACTGAGAGGGTCTTGGCCGAGTGCCACCCAGGGCCCCTCCTCCACCTCTTCTGGGGACAACTCCGTTTCTTCCAGGACCACCTGCCGAGAGGGGCATAAACCGTGGGCAAGCCCTAGCAAAATGTCCAAACATTCCACAATACCAGCAGCGGTTGGATCCCTGCCACGCCCCAGACGAGGGAGTACCAAGCCTTGAGTAGGAAGGGCGGAACGGCTGGGGACCACTGGCGGCCTGTGTTGACTCAGGAACTCCAGCAGTCTGACCCGCACCTGGATCTGTGAACACAACAGCTTGAGTCTTTTCTTTCAGCTTGCCTTGCAAATCATTTAGTTGCATCTGAGTTAGTTTCCTTTGAATCTGGAGGTCCTGTTCAGAAGTCTTGCTTAGATCTCTTCTGTATCGCATTACTGCATGAATCACATGATCACGGAACAGCTGCGAGGACATGGACGCCAGGCCAACAACGTCCTCCAGGCGCCGGGTGACTTCCTTTGGCATCGATGTGATCACTGCATTTCTGAAAAGAGTGAGCAAAACAGGATCATTTTCCACATCTTTTTCAGTCTCTAGGCGCCATCTTTTCAACTGTATGTCGATGTATGCTGCTGGATTCTGGTCATCTTTCAGAGGTTCCCCTTTTAAAGCATCAACATCAATTTTATTAGGGTACTTGGTGCGTATTCCTTTCCAAATCACCCCTTTATAGGCAGCCAGTTCTGTTCCATCTGCCCTTTCACTCAAAATCCAGTCCAGTTCATTGTCTTTGAAAAACTGTTGCATCTTGGACAACCCCAAAACCTGTGTGAGGACAGCCTTGATGTCACCCAGTGAGAGTAGTGTTCCGGCCGTGTTTGATTCAAAAGCTTGAACCCATTTGCCCCCTCCTGCGGTGATCTGTGGGAGCCCGGAGACCAAACCTGTTAAGTCCCGAGCCGGCCAAGGGTGATAATCGGCCCTCGTTCCCCTAATCAGGATTGGGAATTCTCCACCTGTGAATCTATCAGGAGGTCTAATATTAGGCCTATATCTTAAGTCATACTCATCCCTGGAGACCCCTGTGGACGCGCCGGGCTTTTGCAGGCACGCAGGCATGGAAGTCCCACCCCCCGAGGTCGCCCCCTCCACCTACTCATTTAAGTCATCTATTTCCTGTTCCATCTCAACTATCTGGCTCCGTCCCAACTCACGATGTAAATCTTGTTGACGGGGCCCTAAGTTTAACCAAAAACTGTCCTCAGCTTTGCCCTTTCGAACCAATTCGGTTCGATCTTGGTAACAATTAATAATTCCAGACTGACGTCGCTGCGTGCTACAATGTTTTGGGATTGTCATGTGGGGAGGAGTTTCCTGCCTTTGAGGAGAATGGGCAGAGGCCGGACGCTGTCTGACCTGGGCCTGGGCTTCTCCAGTGTTTGGTGGTAAAGACAGGCTCCTCTGTCTGGAGTTGAGTGGGTCTGGACCAGGAAGTGCCACCTCAGCGACCCTTGAAGCAACAGATGACCTGTCATGAATGTTACTTACGGTTCCCGACATGTCAGCATTAGCTGGTACCCCTGGAAGGCTTTGCAGGTCATCAAGATTAAAGTTTCCATCTATCTTTATAGTTCCTGTTAAGTTTGGGAAGAGTTCAGCATCAGTAAGGTTTTCAGTTTCCCCTGGATTATCTGTAAAAGACACAATTGTTTTGACATTTCTTTTAATTGGCTTGCTGATTCTAAATAAGTTTAAAATTTCCAACTCAAGCTCTCGCTTCTTTTGTCGTTTCTTAGAATTATTTCCAGCTTTGTAATCCTCAATGCGATGTTGCATCAATTCACAAATATTTCTATCGAAGGTTTCTGTAGCAGGCCACGGGTCTTTAAGGTTTTTTGTTCTTTTATGCCATTTCTGGGACATGTGTTGAACCTCTTTCATCCTGCGGGGGTAACGGATACAAACAATAGCTTCGGGCGTACTCATCATTATCCTATTCAGTCAACCCTGTTTTAATACAATATGATAATCATGCAACTCAAATGGAATCCACTTGGGTGTGCTGCAACTCTGTGTCCTGTTTCTTGGTGTCAACCTAATGGGAGGAGTCGTGTTCTGTTGGAAGGAAACCAAAAGAGTTCAGCGGTTTTATTTTAACAGCTATAATAATAGAACAGATTACATCCTTGTAGCTGCACAAGAGAAGAGCAGAGTTTTTTCTGTTATTTTTGTGTGTGTATGTGTATTAGCAAGCAGCTTGGTGTCAGATCCCACCAGACCACTCTGGGATATTTTTGTGGGTTGGGGGAACGAGTCAATTTATGCACTGCAATTCAGATTATAACTCTTTACACATCATGCATTTCTCACTGCAAACCAGAGGCCCCTGTTTCATGCTCATGCATAAGTTTTCCAGTATGCTCAGCAGCTGCTTCGATCTCCAATTACACTGGTCCTTTTTACTTTTAGCTCACTTACACATACACACACACTCGTCTCAAGTTTCGCTCAGACGCGCCTTACACACACACTTGGCGGTTTACACACACTGTCGGCAGTCACACATTGCTTTCCCATTGCATCACATACTATGCTTTTATTCAACAGCTGAACAAATCACCCTTAGTAAGAGAGGAATAAAACAGTCAAGGCACAGTTTAAAACTTTTCCCTTATTTTTTCACATAGAAGTCATAAGTTTACTCTCAGTTAGAGGGGTAAAGCAGTCACAAGACAATTTTCAGCTCACTCAGACACCCATTCCTATCCGCTTCACACACACTATCCGCTTCACACACACACACACACAGAAGACATCAGCTGTCATATCACTCTTATTGAGAATAGAAGAACAGTCAAAGGGAGGGATATGTCAAAAGTCAGTTTTTAAAGTCTTTTTCTTTGTCATTTTTGTCATGTTGCAACAAGGTTTTTTTATTCACAGCTGCACTGCGCTAAGCCCCTTTTTACGCAGATTTCCCGGGTTAACAGAGCTTAAACCTTTCACTACTGGCTCTGTTTAATTTAGGATCAGATTTTTGATCGATCATCGCACCCTTTTTCCTCACGATCCTAGCCGTAAGCTACTCAAACCCACTTAACTGACCCCCTGTACAAGACCAGCCTATAGCATCGCAATCTTGCGGGCCCTGTATAATAACTCTTTACTAAATTTGGAACTCGAAACAGATCGATCGGTGCATTTTCATCACTTTCACTTTTACTTCACTTTCACTACTATTTTTGTTGCCAATTACTTCTTTCGCCGCTATACTGACTCTCCTCTCAAAATTCCAAGGGGCCTGCGTCCTGTCTACCCCCCGGGTTCTGATAGAGCCCTGAAATATTACACACCCACTGAATCTGGCTCCCCTTAAGACCAGCCTAATAGCTCGCAATCTCGTGAGCCCTGTGTAATTCTCTCCTTAAAACTGACCTTCCTCCCAGCTACTTCTGGTAAGGCCCTGGTAAACTACCCAATATCGCCTTATACTGACCTTCCTCCCAGCTACTTCTGGTAAGGCCCTCATAAACTACCCAATATCGCCTTATACTGACCTTCCTCCCAGCTACTTCTGGTAAGGCCCTGTCTTCACAAAACTACTTTATTTGTGTGCACACAAATTTATCTGTCAGCAGAGTCACAGCAGCTGTATAACTAAGTTCAACTTGTAGCCAGGACGGCCCTCCGCTTCGGCTCACTTCACCCAGAAGGATTTAAAATGGGGCTTACCTCCTTAAGCGGTGAGTCAAAGCGGTCCACACGTCCGGCCCCAGCGTTAACTGGCTGGCTCGCCAAATGTCGTAGATAAATTCTTTATCAAAAGGGCTGCTGATATTAAGAGTCTGCAGACAGAGGTCTCAATGATCTTCCTTTATTCGGCCGAACAGGGGGAGACCCCTTCAGGATCAAAGACCACGTATATTCATTTCTCCAAGCTTATATAGTCTCTCTGATTCTATTTCTGTATACACACACAGCCTTTTAGGGCTGACTGGTTGACATCATTTTGATATCATGTTATAATGTCATACTATTAATATTCTGTTTACCAGGGCCACTGCACCTGTTGTTTTTCAACTCTGATGTATTAATACTTCCACATCTCCTGTCAGAAAGAGTTTCAACTCCCATCTCCGGCAGAGCTTCAACCATGTCCCAGGCGAGGTGGGGGACATTGAATCCGAATGGGCTGTGTTTCGTACCTCTATTGTCAAGGTGTGGGGTCCCCCTCTTCAAAAAGGGGGACCGGAGGGTGTGCTCCAACTACAGGGGGATCACACTCCTCAGCCTCCCCGGTAAGGTCTATTCAGGGGTGCTGGAGAGGAGGGTCCATCGGATAGTCGAACCTCGGACTGGGGAGGAGTAGTGTGGTTTTCGTCCCGGTTGTGGAACAATGGACCAGCTCTACACCCTCTTCAGGGTCTTTGAGGGGGCATGGGAGTTTGCCCAACCAATCTACATGTGCTTTGTGGATTTGGAGAAGGCATTCGACGGTGTCCCCCAGGGACTCTTGTGGCGAGTACTCCGGGAGTATGGAGTGCCAGACCTGCTTATACGAGCTGTCCGGTCCCTGTACAACCGGTGTCAGAGCTTGGCCCACATTGCCGGCAGTAAATCAGAATAATTTCCAGTGCGGGTTGGACTTCGCCAAGGCTGCCCTTTGTCAGCGATTCTGTCCATAACTTTAATGGAAAGAATTTCTAGGTGCAGCCAAGGTGTTGAGGGGATCCGGTTCGGTGGCCTCAGGACTGGGTCTCTGCTCTTTGTGGATGATGTGGTTCTGTTGGCTTCATCAGGCTGTGATCTTCAGCTCTCACTGGAGCGATTCGCATGGGATGGGAATCAGCACCTCCAAATCCGAGACCATGGTCCTCAGCCGGAAAAAGGGTTGTGTGCTCTCTTCGGGTCTGCAATAGGGTCCTGCCCCAAGTGGCAGAATTCACGTATCTCTGGGTCTTGTTCAGGAGTGAGGGAAGGATGGAGCGGGAGATGGACAGGCGGATCAGTGCAGCGTCTGCAGTGATGCAGACTCTGCATTGGTCTGTTGTGGTGAAGAAGGAGCTGAGACAAAAGACAAAGCTCTGGATTTACCGGTCGATCTATGTTCCTACCCTCTCCTATGGCCACGAGCTGTGGGTAGTGACCAAAAGAACAAGATCGCGAATACAAGTGGCCAAAATGAGTTTCCTCCGCAGGGTGGCCGGGCTCTCCCTTAGAGATAGGGTGAGAAGCTCGGTGATCCGGGAGGGGCTCAGAGTAGAGCCGCTGCTCCTCCACATCGAGAGGAGCCAGATGAGGTGGCTCGGGCATCTGGTTAGGATGCCTCCTGGACGCCTTCATGGTGAGGTGTTCTGGGCACGTCCCACCGGAAAGAGGCCCCGGGGCAGACCCAGGACACACTGGACGGACTACATCTCTCGGCTGGCCTGGGAACACCTTGGGATCCATCCGGATGAGCTGCTGAATGTGACCGGGGAGAGGCAAGTCTTGGTTTCCCTGCTTAGGCAGCTGCCCCCGCAACCCGAATCCGGATAAGCAGAAGAAAATGGATGGATGGATGCAGACTAGGTACGACATGCAGTAGCCTACATATGACACACTGTAGTCTATACAGAATACACCGTAACCTACATAGAACACACCGTACACCACTTAGGAAACGCTATAATCTACATAGAACACACCATAGCCTGTGCAAGACATGTCGTAGCCTACGAAGGACATGACATAATCTATGTAGGATAAGCCATAGCTTATGCAGGACACACTGTAGACTATGTAGGACACGCCGTAGCCTACACAGAACACGCCGTAGCTTATGTAGGACACTCCGCAGACTACGTAGGACACGCCACAGCCTACGTAGGACACACCGTAGCTTACGCAGTCCACTTCGTAGGTCATGCCAAATTCGACGCAGGACACACCATAGTCTACATAGGACACGGCATAGTCTACATAGGACACGTTGTAGCCTTCGTAGGACATGCCATATTCTACGTTTGACACGCTGTAGCCCAGGGCTACTCAGTTCGGTCCTACGAGGGCCGCAATCCAGCAGGTTTTCCATGTATCCCTGAACCAACACACCTGAGTCAAATTGGGTGGCTCTAACAGCCAATCAGGTTCTACACAATGACTCATTAATTTGACTCAGGTGTGTTGGTACAGGAATACATGGAAAACCTGCTGGATTGCGGCCCTCGTAGGACCGAATTGAGTTGCCCTGCTGTAGCCTATGTACGACATATTGTAGGCTATGTAGGACACTCGGTAGTCTACGTAGGACACACTGTAGTCTATGTAGGATACACTGTAGCCAAGGTAGGACACTCTGTAGACTACTTAAGACACTCCGTAGCCTGAGCAGTCTGTGCACTCTAAAGTTATTCCATGATAGTTGACTACATCTATCACTGAATATTGTCCCAGTGATTTGAAAGTGACCAGGAGGCCCTGTTCTTACATTTCTTACCGGTAAAGAGAAGAAAAAACAAGGAAATGGAGCAGAAGGGAGAACAAAGCAGGAAGCAGCCATGTAAAGCCCTGAGATTATGTTGTTGTGAACTGATGCTATACAAACAAAGCTGGATTGAAGTGGATGTTTTTCTGGGCCAGTCTCCTGGCTCTGACTCACTGATGCGTTTTCAGTTAGATGCAGAGCAATAATTGACTTCTTCTTTGGGATCGTCGGTAAGTTCACTGTTAATAGAGTTTTTGGAGAGTTGAGTCTCTTCTTCTTCCAACCACTCATCTCCCAGAAGCTGCTTCTGCTTTCTTCTTGTTCAGGCCATTTATTCTGGAGTAAAATCAGCTCCTCTAACTCACCTTCAGATCATGTTTCTGCTAAATGCTGAGTGAGAGCTGGGATTCTAGAAATCACATTAGTCTCCTCCAGATCTCTAGATTTAGATAAACAGGCCCCAAATTCTCTCAGATAGTTTGTTACCTCATATTTAAAAAGTTCACAGTTCCTAGAATAACAATTATTGTTAACACCTTGTTCCATCAGCAATTTATTAGCGTTTTCACTCTTTGGATTTCTTTGGACAGATATCTATTAAATTAAATGTTGTTATGAAGTAGATAGTTTAAAAGCAGAAGTTAGAGTTTAGAGTTTGAAGGTCATCTATCTAAAGCAGAGGTCCCTATCCCTGGCCCGCTATCCAGCAGTTCTTAGATGTCTCCTTGCTATGATGCACCTGAATCAGATTCATGGCTCATTAGCAGACTTGTGCAGAGCTTGTCAGAGAGCCATTTAATTTGAATTAGGTGTGTTGCAGCAGGGAGGCATCTAAAACTTGCAGGATAGTGGGCCTTAAGGACCAGAGCTGTGGATCATTGATCTAAAGGACCATTCAGGGTCATGTTGGACTCTTGGCCCACTAAAAGCAGAGCATTTGGATATTTTTCACAGCCAGTGTAAAAAGCATCAAATAAAAATCCTTCACAAGTTTGGAGTTGGTGAGAAGAATGTTGACGTTAAGGATCAAATAATGTTTGTTAGGGTCACTTTCTGATTGCAGCATCCTGCCATCAGGGTTGCTTTTTAAGATAGTACAGCCTGCAGGCCTTCCTGAGCCATGAGAAAACCCGAGGCCATTTCCCAGCATCACGCAGCACTGAATTTAACTCTTGAAAAAACAGAAATGGGATTTCTGATATTTTGCCAACCAAAGCAAAACTTTGGGTTTAACGTTTTCTCTTAAACCCCAAAATCTGATGAGGATATTATAATACTATTAATAAGTAAACAGGTCCCAGATCCCAACCTAATTCTAGGTTTAACATAAAGTAGTTATACATGTATGTATATAATGTATATATATATATACGTGGATTTAAAGAAGAACAACCAGTCAGGTGACCAGAGAGCTTCCAGTTAGCAGCGAGCTGGCAACGCTTCGTCTCACTGAGTTTCCGACTGCGACAGCCTCTGGACGGTATTTTGACAAATGAGGTTTATCACCTTCAGATCTGCTTTCAGGGTTTCTACCTCTGTGAAGGCGAAATCAAGACTTTTTCAAGCATTGATGCTCAGTGTTGGGGTTGATCATACTTTCCAGATTATCAGAGCGCTCCTTGATGAGTTGGCGATGGGATTTTGTAGCTGGGTTAGTATCATGTTGCCTTTCAGCCTCTTTCCATCAGGTTCAGAAGTTAAGCCCAATATCCACCGGGTGCATGTGCGGTGTGTTCTGGCCTCGGCGGGGCATCAATCCACACCGGGAGCCTGCAGTCCGATTAGCTGGATCCGTGAGATCACAAATTCACAGTGGAATCTTGTAATTCTCCACCAGGGCTCCAGACTAGCTGGTTTTACCTGGAACACAGGGGCCCCTAACTTAAACTTTTAGGAACGCTAACAGAAAATTTAGGGGCGCACACTGAAATCACCTTGCATAGCAAATATTCACATTTCCTCTGTGATGAAAACATACAATAAATTCAGAAATTACAATGTTTACAATTCACATTTTATTGTGCAGCAAACATCTTACTGGCCACATTAATACAAAACAAGTAGACATAGAACTTGTCAAATCAAATCTAATCATTTTGTAGTCGAAGTAGAAGGACAACTTTTCCCCCGTCTTCCTCCTCAGGACATGGTACGACTGGTCCATGTAGTTCCTGGTAATAAACAGTTTCAGGGACTGATGCTCCTCCAGCTGCTGTTCCCACTCCTCAGTAAGAACAGCAGCTATTGGCTGTCCTAGAAGTCGCTAATTAGCATCATCAGCCTGGTACATATAGTTGTAATGGATGCTGCCAAAAAGAGGGACGTAGTGGGAAAGACAAACTGTTTAAAAAAAGACAACCTAAAAAATGTTTAGAACAAAATAAATAAATAAATAAACAAATAAATAAATAAATAATTCTGTCAATATTTTCTTTATATTTAGTTCAGTTTTGTTTTTTTAAATTAGGAGTCTGGAGCATGTTTAAATATTTCCTCCACACTCTTCATTAACAGATGTTACTGTGACGGTAAACCAGCAGGATCCTCCAACAGCAGCTTTTACGTTTCATTTCCAGCCTGGTCATGAAACAGAGGTGAACGTCGTCTGAATTCTGCTGCTGCGAGAAGACCAAGCCTCGTATGAGAGGGTCTGCACAGCACCGCTCCTCGTTGGGAAGATAAACTCCCTTCATTCACCTCCGTCTCCAAAAGTCTCCAATAACCAGAAAAACTCGCTAGAGGGTCTGAAAACTCGCTAAATACAACCACAAAGTCGCTACGCTGGTAACACTGAGGAATAATAAATTCCCCCAAGACCCGCCTCTTTTCACACATCAGCCAATCACAGTGCTCGTTCGTCCCCGCTCACACACACATTGGCTGTCGTTTTCTTCATTGGTGTTCATTTCCTTTTCTCGTATTGAAGTTAGTTTGAGTCAAACCAGCAGCTGATTTGTTATTACTGAACTACTGGGCTGAAGAGGGAGCAGAAGGTTGTTGTTAGTTAAATTATAACTCCTACAAGAAAAAGACCGAATGTATCGTCGCAGTTGTAGAGTAAAATTCACTCAAACACATTTTAGTTGCAAAATGCGACAGTTTGGTCACAGTCTGGAGCCCTGTCCACTTCCAGGAAAAACGTCTCGTTGTTCTTGATGAAAAATCCACTGAGACACCCTGAACGATTAATAACGTAATGTTTGTGGTTCAGCAGCACAAATCTGCATGGGGGGCTTTTATTTTGAAAAATACAGAAAGCTTTTACACTGCTTCCGTGTTTGATTTCCTGCCTGCCCTGATCTGATCTGCTAAGCTTGATGCGTTGTGGATGTGTGATCCGTCAGAAACAGATTCAGTGCCTATGTTTAGCAAAGAGCCGCGACAAGGCGCTTCTGACGCACTGAGGCGCCAGGAGGAAATCAAATCGTTGACTAAAACAGCGGCGAATGCAGCAGAGGATGCAGCGCAGGCGTAACATGGCGCACATGCACCTGGTGGAAATTGGGGGTCAGGATTGGATTCCGGCAGAGGTTTCTGCACGACGTCGTGCTCGCGGACAGAGCTGGCAGCGGTAAGATCCGCTGACATCGCACCTTCGTGAGGAACGGTGCTTTTATTTTTGTGAAGGAGGGTTTTTCCTTTGGCGTCTCGTTTAGGACCTGGCTCAGTCCGGAAAACTGTTACTCAGCCACAGATCCTCACAACTGATCCATAGTGTTCCAGCTGTCTGGTAATTCTGAGTGTGATGTCATTACCAGGCGACTGGCGTTCCCATCGCACCAACTCGGAAAACATGACATCCCCCTTAAAGTAGCCAGTGTGTGAGCATCTAGATTCTGGACTAGAAAACCAAAGGAAGCGTAGAGACGCCACCGGAGCACCAGCCTGGTGAGAAGATGAAATCAAGTGAAAGAGGAACGTTTCACCGCTGGGCCAGTGAGATGATGAAGGCTTGTTCTGCTGGGAGGAACCGTCTCCTTCCCTGGAAAAAGGAAAATACTCAGACTTGTCCAGTTTCTGTCTTCATAAACCTGGTCAGGGTCCTATCCTCATTATTCCTGACTATTCCTGACCCTGGTCCTGATTACTCCCTACCTTTCCTGGCCTGTGGACACGGTGGACGCTCCACCTCCAGGTCCACAGCAGCTGAGCAGAGGCCAGCTGACATTGCGGCGGCCACCCTTGAAGTCCAAGGACGGGGACATCAGAGACAACCTGCCAGGTGTCAGTCTGAAGGGAGGGACTTTCTTTGGAAATAAGCATCGCTACCAGCAGAATAAACCAACCAATGAGAGACCAGAAGCATCTTCTAACAAACTAAACATTTGTTTTGGTTCTTCAGACAGGACTCAGAGACATTTTGCAGATTTCCGTCTTTATTGTGGGACCTGAAGAGAGAACCCGCTGGGTTCACATTCAGAAACCGGCACATCTTTCCAGATCGTCGCCATCATCAGTCCGCCTTCTTCTCGGCCAGCGATTTGCTGCGTTGCGCTGAGGACGCCGTCACAGCGACCTCGTCCTCGTCTTCGTTTAGGTTGGGGCGGTTCTTGCAGCAGAGGTACAAGAAAATGGCGGCCATGGATGGCGGGAAGCCAACAAGGAAACAGCCGAGCACCGGCGCATCTCTGAAGACCGGCTGCATGGACAGAGGACAGACTGTGAGGTGGGGACAGCAAGCAGGACGCTGTCTGATGATGTCACTTACCGTCAGAGAGACTTTGGCTTCATAAATCCAGCGTCTGACACGCTGAGCAACATCGTTTCCTCCCTGGGCCTGAGACCAGATACAGGATCAGAGACAAGGACAGGTTTCCTGTCTGCATCTAAACCTGGTCCGGTTCCAATCCTCATCTAAACCCGGTCCACGTCCTGTCCTCATCTAAACCAGGTCCACTTCCTGTCCTCATGTAAACTTGATCTGGTTCCAGTCCTCATCTAAACCCAGTCCACTTCCTGTCCTCATCTAAACCTGGTCCGGTTCCAATCCTCATCTAAACCCGGTCCACTTCCTGTCCTCATCTAAACCTGATCCGGTTCCAATCCTCATCTAAACCCGGTCCACTTCCTGTCCTCATCTAAACCTGATCCGGTTCCAATCCTCATCTAAACCCGGTCCACATCCCGTCCTCATCTAAACCCGGTCCACATTCTGTCCTCATCTAAACCCGGTCCACGTCCCATCCTCGTCTAAACCTGGTCCACTTCCCGTCCTCGTCTAAACCTGGTCCAGTTCCCATCCCCGTCTAAACCCGTTCCACTTCCTGTCCTCATCTAAACCCGGTCCACTTCCTGTCCTCATCTAAACCCGGTCCACTTCCTGTCCTCATCTAAATCCTGTCCACTTCCTGTCCTCATCTAAACCCGGTCCACGTCCTGTCCTCATCTAAACCCGGTCAACGTCCTGTCCTCATCTAAACCCGGTCCACGTCCTGTCCTCATCTAAATCTTGTCCACTTCCTGTCCTCGTCTAAACCTGGTCCACTTCCCGTCCCCATCTAAACCCGGTCCACGTCCTGTCCTCATCTAAACCCGGACCATTTCCCATCCTCATCTAAACCTGGTTCACATCCTGTCCTCATCTAAACCCGGACCATTTCCCATCCCCATCTAAACCCAGTTCACGTCCTGTCCTCATCTAAACCCGGACCATTTCCCATCCTCATCTAAACCCGGTCCAGCTCACCTCCACGCTGCCTTCCAGGATACCGTCCATGAAGTCCAGCAGGTGGTCTTCTGTGTCTACAGGACACGGTGGCAGGAAGTAACCGTCATTGGAGAGACTCACCACCATTAAGGATGGAACAGTGACCTCACTGAGGATGATGATGAGTCAGAGGCATCCAATCAGAAAGCAGAGCTTGTTTTTAATGTTGAGAAAAGAAGAACTCACCCCATCACGTATCCTCTAATGTATTCGCTTCCTTCCATGAAGCCAAAGTAGAAGTTCCTGAACACAGACAGGAGGACAGCTTTCAGGTTATCCGACTTTATCTAAACCACGTCCAGTACCCGGGTCAAGGTCCAGTTAAAGTCTGTGATCTCAGATGGTTCTCAGAACTCACCTGCTATAGGTGTCTCTGTGCTCTGCAGCAACTTTCTCCACCAGGGTTTTATACCTGAACAGGTGACAGTGAACACATCACGGGACAGTCAGGTACAGACAGGAAGTCAGGACAGAAACTCACCTGGTCCTCATCAGATGTAGAAGTCCAGAACCTCCAACCTCATCTGGATGGATCAGAGACTAAAAGTCAGATGAAGATCGGCTATCTTCACTGCTTCAGGTGGTTAGTATCAGCCAGGAGCTGCTGATCAATGACCCGATTCATTGATCAGCGTCAGTGTGAGCTCCTCTCTGCAGCGTTCAGGTGTGTACGTGATGCCACGGAGGAAAGACATCAGAATGCGCTCAGAGCAGCAACTGCTGCTGTTCGTCAGTCTGGAGGGTTATCAGGTCATTCCCAGACCACCTGGAGTCCATCATTCTACACAGATAAAAATTATCCATGGAATAGCTGATAATCTTCCTGGGGTGGACGTCCCAGCAAGTTCAATCCAGGAAAAACCCAGATCTACATCTCAGACTCTCCAGGTCACAGTTAGCAGGTTAAATGGTAAAGTTCATGACAGTCCACTTAGAAAAAGACTGAACCAGTTCGACTGGTTAGGAAGGTTGAAGGAGAAGAAAGAACATGACAGCAGAGCTCAGGCTGGCAAAGCTGCATCTGGACAAACCAGCAAACTTCTGGAACCAGGTCCTCTGGACAGACCAGTCTTCTAGAGTCAGATGTGAGTCCATCTGTCCAACAACTGAAGCTGGGCTGAAACTGTCTCATGCAGCAGAACAACGTTCCCAAACACAGCAGCCGGCCTACACCAGAACCCAGGCTGACATGGTCCTGTCAGAGTCCAGACCTTGTCCTAACAATAGGAACCAGACTGGCTGGAGGGGGATGAGGTCTTAGTGCAGTCCAGACAGAGTCCAGACCTCATCCTGACTGAGATGCTGGAGTGGGACCTTCAGATGCTGCAGACCTGAATGACCTGTTGCAATGTTGGAACGAAAAGTGGGGCAGAATTCTTCCAGAATCATGAGACAGACTGATGACATCATTCAGGAAACCATGACTGTACATTTCTGCCGCTGGAGAAGCTTCTAGAAGCTGCTGCATCATGGAAAGGAAGCTGTTTTAATCTGGTTCTATTTAATGAATAATGACTCAGTCTGATCTAATGATCAGGCCGGAGGTTCTGGATCTCACCTGATGAGGGATGAATGATGATAAATGATGGATGGATGGATGGATGGATGGATGGGTGGATGGAAGGATGGATGGATGGATGGGTGGATGGATGGATGGGTGGATGGATGGATCACGGATGGATGGATGGATGGTGTTACGACCCAAAGTAGGGGTATGATTGGGCGTAACAAAAAAAAAGATAACGTTGGGACAGATGTAAAATTACAGTGAAAAAACAGTGAAACACCGAATAAAACCTGTAAAAGAAATAACCAAGTGTTGGGGTTAGAGAAACTGCTGAAATAAATACAAAGGAATTAACAAAACCCTATATAAAACCCACCGAGTGAAACCAAAAGAATGTACAGAACTCGGTGTGACAACCAAACCAAACAAAAGAGCAGCAGTTCCATAAACTAATGTGACCGTTGTCACAAACAAAATACTAAACTAGCCCAACACCAAACTAAACAAAAGATAACCACAATGGCAGAACACAAACCGACGTGTAGCAAAGGTTGATCTAAAACTGAGTGTAAAACAAAAGGTAATTCCAGACTAAACCGACTGTTCTACCGTCCCCCACTGGGAACACACAAGCAGCCAGGATTTATCCTGCTGCACTCACTCGAACAGTCAAACACCAAACAGACTACCACATAGCGCAGCGGACACCCAGTAAACCATGCTACCAATTTTCTGCCACACTCGGAGACGAGGCTACCTGCGCTGACCAGCCTTGCTCCTACAACACGACTACAGTGAATAAGGTGAGGGGAAGCGGCCTGTGCCATTCCAGGTTCCCCTCCCGACTGAACTCTGCAGCAGTCTTTTCAATTTTTGCTTCCACTAAGCTGCAGCCTGATTGACTGCTCGTTCAGCCAATGTGAGGGGAGGAGACTGGGGTGTGTTGGAATCCAGCCAATCCAGACAGAGCTCTGAATCAGGCAATCAGCGGCTAACCAGTATTAACAAGCAGCAAACGAGAAGAGGCATCTGAACACACGCAGCTTTCACACACAACCGCCCACCTCCTTCACCCCCACCAGGGTGTCAGAACAGGTGGCGGCGCAACAGGGGAGACCTACAGGCACTTTCCTGCTTCACCCTCCCAACTTTCGAGAGGTACGTCCTCCTCCTCACAAAGGGTGGTCCCTAAGCCAGAACGCCCTGCAAAAGCTGCAGCCCAAAAGTTCAGGTACTCACCTCTGTCACACACACACTCCCAACGGAGCCATAGCAGCTTCCAGGTGCCAATTTCTAAAACTGAGTGAACCCTCCAGTCGGCACCACTCTCCATGGCCGAGTCATCCCCAACGTGTAACTCCAGGGAACCTTCCAGATGATAAAAGAAAGGCTCCCGGACGAGCCCCCATTTTGTTACGACCCAAAGTAGGTGTATGATTGGGTGTAACAAAAAAAAAGATAATGTTGGGACAGATGTAAAATTATAATCAGCTCATTTTATTGGCACAGCAGTGAAACGCCGAATAAAACCTGTAAAAGAAATAACCAAGTGTTGGGGTTAGAAAAACTGCTGAAATAAATACGAAGGAATTAACAAAACCCTGTAACAAAACCCTGAGCCGCAGCTGCCAGCAATCAGCAGTGGCCGTAACAGATGGATGGATGGATGGATGGATCATGGATGGATGGATGATGGATGGATGGATGAGTGGATGGATGGATGGATGATGGGTGGATGGATGGATGGGTGGATGGATGGATGGATCATGGGTGGATGGATGGATGGATGGATGGATGGATGGATGGATGGATGGATGATGGGTGGATGAGTGTTACCTCAGGCTCTCCTCAGACTGGAACCCCTCCTCCACCAGTGCCAACACCACCAGTTTACCTGCCAACAGTCACGTTTCTGATTCATTGTCAATTTAATCGATATCTGAATCATTAATATTTGCTGGATCAATGAAAAATGACTGAAATGGAATCAGAGGTGACCCAAGCCTGCTGCCACCTTTTTGGTGCCTCGATGGGTGGCCCTGCAGATGATGAGCTCAGGTTGACATGGTTACCTGACTCTCCCATGGCGTACAGAGTGTAGGAATCGATCTTCAGGAAGTTGGGGAAGCGTTCTCTCTTGATCCACGACTTCAGGTCACCGTCATGCTCCTCTGAAACACAAAATGTTTGCTGGACTCTGATGGATTAACCTCAACAGATCCATCAGGTGATGGTTAACCTGCATCACAACGCTAAACTGTTCAGTTCCAGTTCTATAAAGTCTTCGTTCCCAGTATTTTCTTTCCTCCAGAACACTTAAACACAAGCCGAACAGGATTAAAACAGAGGATCGCCTGGGAAATACAAGTTCAGATAAACAGCTGGCTCATGGACCTCCTCTGGTCCCTACACTGCCCCCTTCTGGTCACTCTCATATGTCAGCATGTGGACATGTTTCTGAGGACATGAAGACACAGAATACGAGAGGCAGCTATGATAATAAAATAAAATGGTAATAAAAGGAAGAACAATCCCATCCTCAGAGCCTTTGATCATTAGGTCTGTTTTTCTGGAGAACAGAAAGTGCTTCACAGGAAGATGTTGGTGGGAAGAGGTTAATATTTACAGAGGTTTCTGGAATAATGGGAATACATGATTCTCTTTGTTCTCTTGTGACAACAGTATGGAAGATATGGTTCTTCTATCAAAGATGTTCTCACACTCTGTGTCCTCCACACTGGACCTACTGACATATTCCTGATCCATGTTGGATCTGTATCCTTGTGGTCAACAGTACAATCACATTAATGTCTCACCGCTGTAAGTGAAGAAGGTTCCATCTTTAAAAACCACCACAGCCGGAAGAAAGGCCAGAGAAACCCCCTGAAAGACAAAGAAAGCCCCTGAAAAAGCAACAAACACCCTGAAACAGAAAGAAAAAGGGTCCTGGAACGACACAATGGCTAAGGAAAAGCAATTATTCATTATTCTCATGTTTAAAGTAAAAACATTTTATTTCATTTATTCAGGTAAGGGTTGCGGTAAGTCCTGCACAGATAAACTGTGTGGAGTTAAGGAGCAGGTCTTCAACCTGAGCTTCAAGCTGAAGGTGGTACCAGAGCTCAAGAAGACCTCCTGTGTGGTACCACAGCTAGAAGACCTCCTGTGTGGAACCACAGTTCTGGAAGATCTCCTGTGTGGTACCACAGCGAGAAGATCTCCTGTGTGGTATCACAGCTAGAAGATCTCCTGTGTGGTACCACAGCGAGAAGATCTCCTGTGTGGTATCACAGCTAGAAGATCTCCTGTGTGGTACCACAGCTAGAAGATCTCCTGTGTGGTATCACAGCTAGAAGACCTCCTGTGTGGAACCACAGTTCTGGAAGATCTCCTGTGTGGTACCACAGCGAGAAGATCTCCTGTGTGGTATCACAGCTAGAAGATCTCCTGTGTGGTACCATAGCTAGAAGACCTCCTGTGTGGAACCACAGTTCTGGAAGATCTCCTGTGTGGTACCACAGCGAGAAGATCTCCTGTGTGGTATCACAGCTAGAAGATCTCCTGTGTGGTACCATAGCTAGAAGACCTCCTGTGTGGAACCACAGTTCTGGAAGATCTCCTGTGTGGTACCACAGCGAGAAGATCTCCTGTGTGGTATCACAGCTAGAAGATCTCCTGTGTGGTACCATAGCTAGAAGACCTCCTGTGTGGAACCACAGTTCTGGAAGATCTCCTGTGTGGTACCACAGCGAGAAGATCTCCTGTGTGGTATCACGGCTAGAAGATCTCCTGTGTGGTACCATAGCTAGAAGACCTCCTGTGTGGAACCACAGTTCTGGAAGACATCCTGTGTCAGAATTATGGTTTTATTTCTCCATTTCCTTCAGCAACATCCAGCTGGTGCTCCTGAAAGCCA
The DNA here is from genome assembly GCF_017639745.1 of Melanotaenia boesemani. Lineage (NCBI taxonomy): Eukaryota > Metazoa > Chordata > Actinopteri > Atheriniformes > Melanotaeniidae > Melanotaenia > Melanotaenia boesemani. The sequence continues at coordinate 37,763,961 of NC_055689.1, read as the reverse complement.
AACTAGATAGGGCTGGGGTGGATCTTCATCTGGCAGACTACTTTCTGGACTATTTCATAAACTGGCCCCCAGTTTGTGAGACTATGTCTGACCTGCTGCCCTGCACTGAAAGCATACACCAGGGGACGGTCTTGGTCCTGTTTGTCTTCAGCCTCTACTTTGCAGACTTCAGATACACAGCAGCGTTCTGCAGAAGTTCTCAGAGGACTCTGCGATTGTCGGACTGATCACTGAGGACCACAACGTGGACTACAGAGGAGCAGGACTTTATAGACTAGTGTCAGCAAAACCACCTCCTGATCAATGCAGGACATGGAAAAAAGGAAATGGTGGTGGATTTTCTCAGACGCCAGTCTGCTGTCCCCTCACCGGTGAACATCCAGGGAACGGACATTGAAAGAGTAGATTCTTAGAAGTAGCGGGGTGTTCACCTAGATGATAAACTGGACTGGACCCACAACACTGACCACGGTACAGGAAGGGTCAGAGCAGGTCTATCTTCTGAGGAGATGGCGTCCTTTTAGAGTGAAGGGGGAATCCTGAGGACCTTCTATGACTCTGGTGGATCAGCCATCCTGTATGGTGTGGTCTGCTGGAGCAGCAGCATCACAGAGAGGAAGAAGCTGGACTAAGTCATCAGTAAGTCCAGCTCTGTCCTGGGCTGGTCTCTGGACTCATTGTAGGAGGTAGTGACCTCCATGCTGGACTGTGAGTCCTACCCCCGCAGGACCCCGGTCTGGTCTGGAGAGCAGCTTCAGGGACAGTCTGGTCCATCCTTGCTGTGGGAAGGAGATGCTGCAGGTCTTTCCTCCTGCTGCCGTCACACTTTACCACGAACACATGAAACTGTCTTTACATGTTTACACACATGTTTACATACATGTTTACGTACATGTGTACACACATGTTTACACACATGTTTACACACATGTTTATGTATGTGTTTACATACATGCTTACATACATGTTTACGTACATGTGTACACACATGTTTACATACATGTTTAGGTATGTCTTTACGTACGTGTTTACGTACACGTTTACATACATGTTTACATACATGTTTACGTACATGTTTACATACATGTTTACGTACATGTTTAGATACATGTTTACATACGTGTTTACATACATGTTTATGTACGTGTTTACATACGTGTTTACATACATGTTTACGTACATGTTTACTTACATGTTTACATACATGTTTATGTACATGTTTACATACATGTTGACGTACGTGTTTACGAACGTGATTACGTACATGTTTATGTACACTACCGTTCAAAAGTTTTGGGTCACTTCCCTATTGAATCCCATTGAAAAGTGACCCCAAACTTTTGAACGGTAGTGTACATGTTTACATGTACGTAAACATGTACGTGAACACGTACGTCAACATGTACGTAAACACGTATGTAAACACGTATGTAAACACGTATGTAAACACGTACGTAAACATGTACGTAAACACGTACGTCAACATGTACGTAAACACGTACAAAAACACGTATGTAAACACATATGTAAACATGTATGTAAACACGTACGTAAACACGTACAAAAACACGTATGTAAACACGTATGTAAACACGTATGTAAACATGTACGTAAACACGTACATAAACACGTATGTAAACACGTATGTAAACATGTACGTAAACACGTACGTAAACACGTACGCAAACACGTACGTAAACATGTATGTAAACACATATGTAAACACTGTCGAAGCCGCTGATGCATCACTTTCGCTGGTTCCCCGTTTGGGGCTGTGGTTCTTCTCTCTGCTTCCTATCATAAAAGTACAATATCCCATGACAGGGAAAATGGCTAAGTTAATGTAGGTAAGTATTTGCAACCATTTAAGTATGACTGATATTTAATATAATCACTGATCCAGTTAACCGAATACCCATGCCAACGGAAGGATAAGTTCACAAACTGGAGAGTTGCATTCACTAATCCCAACAGGGCTATAACTGTATTAGTTCTTAGCATGGCTGTTCCTCCGTCTCACAAGAGGATAAAATTTTTAATACACGATGGCCTACTGGTTCCCAAGCAGGGCTCTCCTAGCTCGGCACAGAAGCCGATATATGCCTGTTCTTGCCATTGCTAAGCCTGTTTTCTGACCCTTTATAAATAATAAAATTATATTACCGTGGTAACTATTGGTGAGGTCCCTTCAGGGTTGTGAGTCGTGGCCTTCCCTTCATCAGGGCTGCTTTCGTTGTCTGAGCTGTTCATCCTGTCTTCCCTTTCTCGCCTGGGTCTCCAATCTGATCTCTACCTCTAGTAATCTTCTATTATATCCTATTCGCCCACTCCAGGGTGTCTCCCTCCTCGGGTGCTTCAAACAAGGGCCTTCTATATGTCTCCAACTTCCTCTTAAGGTAGTACAGGAAAACCTTGATGACTATGAGGGCCCCTGCCAGTGCTACCAGGAAACAGGTGGCATATATGAGATAAGGTTTGAGGACAGTGAAAAGCGGCTCCAATACTGACTCGTTTACTGCGGTTGCTGCTGTCGTCACAACTGTTTTTACTGCTTCTTTCGTTACTTTCCCCAGTTCCTGCAACCCTATTTTGGCTCCTTGACCTGCCACTTTAAATAGGTCCCCCCATGTAAATTTCTAGCCTTCGCCCCAACCGTTAAATTTTATGGGAAAACATCTTCCCTCCTTCACTACATGAGTCCATCTCCAAGAAGGGCGAAGTTCGTCCTCCTCGATCTCATTGGGGGTCCAATGTTTGAATTTGCTGAATCTCAGAACACTAGTGTATCCTTCGAATATGTGTTTTGTCCGATAGAGGAATATTATTGTGAGCGTTATTGTATTCTGGGCATGGCAATAGGTTGTGGCCAGGCCCAGGAGGTTTCCTATATTAAAATCTGTTATCCCAAAGCTGGGCCAATCATCATCACATACCATGTTCTGTTCATGACTCTGCTTGCCCTCAACATCTGGTATGGCGATACCTCTTCGTACCGTCATAAGTTGCTGATAAAAATTAGTACACGCCTTCCCTTGTATCGTTGGGGGATCTATTCCATTCTTCATGGAGTATTTTCGAGTATTTGCTTCTACCACATACTTATTGCCGCCATCGTCTTGTCTTATCCACCTCTGGGACAATTGATATTGTTGAAAGTATGCTCCATCTCTCACAGCCCTCCTTGCTGCATAATCAGTGTCATACCTATATTTGCTATAGCCTTGTTTCCTAGTGTAATATCCAAACTTTACTTGATTTTTCCGGGTATACTCTGTCATCTTGTGTGCCGATGCCGGGTACGCACTTGAATATCTTCCCATTCTAACCAGGGTATATTTAGTGTAGCTTTTCTCTGTGCGCGTAATTATTCTGGGCCAGGTCGGATTAAAGTTTGCCATCATGGACATTACTTGTCCCCACCAATGGTTTCTCATTATCCCTTCCAAATCCTCATTCCCAGTGAGGAGTCGGTTCCTACAGTTAGCAAGCTGTATTCTCCCTTCTTGGGAAATTCCTGGTGCTACCACGTATCTGCCGTCTGATGCCAGGGATCTGGCGTCAAAGAAGGGTACATTATAGAAGTATGAGTACATTCCTCCCACGGTCTCTTGGAAGGTCCCTAAGTGGGTTCTATTCCACCTCCCTCCTTCATAGTCTGATTTATTGTAAATTCTCAGCTTCAAGAAATCCTGGGTGGAGCTCAGAAGGTGCTTTCAATACATTTCACCATAAGTGTTTCGAAGGACGGGTAATTGTTATCCATCCATTCGCTAACCCTTGGGTGTTTAAAGTTAGGAACTTTCATTCCCCATTCCCATTTTCCATTTATTGGATGCATATAGTAGCCCGGAAAGGGCCAATGCACCCCATTTGGATGGGTTCTGTTATTTTCATTTTTTGATAACCACGGGGACGTGGTTACAAACAAGGTCCAATTAAAGTATTCTCCAATTTCTTGGTCTTCTAGGGCACAGAATGCACACCTATCACTCACTGCTCTTCTGGCCCTCTGTCTTTTACCCATGGCTTCTGAGTTCTTTGCATACTCTGACTCGATCATTCGATTCATTAGTTCTTTTATTCCAAGAAATGTGGTGGCTTCTTTTCTGGTCGCTCCCTGTTTTGGTTCCCATGATTCAACCGATTCTATTACCAGGGGTTCCATTAAACAGAGGGTACGATTTGTTCCCTTCTCGGGATTGCAGGTGCAATTCTTTACTTGGAAATATCCCAGACCAAACGTTCCCCAGAAGGGGCTCTTATGGTGATATCTTCCCGTCATGGTTTGACAGGTTATGGTTTCCTGTGTCTCATTAATCAGGCATATTATCGCTTTTACCCTGAAGGGTTGATCTGGAACAGTGTTTACAGCTTTCACCACCATCCCATTCAGGTGTGTTGTGGTGTTTGTCCCTGGTCCCTTGATTGGGGAGATGTGTACCATCAACTGCTCCCAAGTCCATGATACACTGGATTCAGGTTTAAGCTGCCAGTCGTCTGTGTTAACACGGTTAATTTCCGTGCTATTCTTACATCTAATTTCCGGCATGACAAGGTCAAACCAGTTTTCCCAGATGGTTCTGTCAATACCAGAGCTAATGCTCAGGCCGTCTGTCCTTGGGATCTCTAACTCTGTGAACTCCCAGTACATGGGGTGACCTTCGTTTACTGTGACCTGCTTCTCATATTCGAGAATAAGTATGCTGCTATTCAGTACCACAGTGGTGTATGCTGCTATTGTGATGGCCAGTGCGAGGATTATTCCCTTCCTCAGCCATCGTCTACACCTGTCTTTTCTGCTCTCCCTTTTGAGGGGGTGGATTAGGACTTAACCCTGGGGGTTGATACTTCCTAAGGCCTTCCCAGCGCTTAGAGAACACCTTGGTATCACAAAGTGCACAATGCCCTGGGATATAGGCCTTCCACTCCAGGAATCCCTGGGTTTCCCATCCGAGATATGAGACCCCCCAGGCAGGTGCCCCTATCCCCCCCCCCCCCCCCCCCCCCCGAGAGACATAGCTGACCTCGAGCTAGCTTACTTTTAGCAGGGCCGCTGTCGGTTGTGAGCCAACCAGGGGCCAAACCCTCCTCGGTTGTGAGCCGACCAACGGTCAAACCCTCCTCGGTTGTGAGCCGACCTCGGGTTTTGCTTGCTTGGCTGTCGTCAGACTTAGCGGGGTTGCTTTTATGTTCCCTGAGCTGTGGCATGGTGGATCTGATATGGGTGAGCTATTATCCCATTCTTTAGTCGGACTAAGTTCCCTTCTACCGCTTCGACGACGTACGTGCCTTGTAGGTTAGTTTTGACGTATCCTCCTCTGTTCTTTGGGCCTCTTTTCAACCAAACCTTGTCTCCCGGTTGAAATGGTTTTAGCCCTGTGGTGATAGAGAGGATGTCCTTACTCTTTGTAGTCTTTATGTGCGGCATCGATAAATAGCGGTTTAGTTTTATTAGTCCGATCGGGCCATCCCAGTCTTTCTTTAGGGATGTTTGAATATACTCCTTTGCCGTTCGGATTGCCCTTTCAGCTAGCCCATTTGTATTGCTCTGGTATGGGATACTGAATATGGGTTGTATTCCTAGGCTTTCGAGTAGTTTCATTACTTTATCATTTTTAAAATGCGTGCCATTGTCCATCCTGATTGATTTTGCTGTTATTCTGCTAGAGAAAAATCTAGCCATTGCTGTACTGATTGTGTTGCCCGTGGACGTCCTGAGGGGAAACACTTCTAGGCTAGGCTGAGCTACTACGGCCCATTTGGCTCGTATCTCATTGTGTCTTTTGGATCCGTCAGTGTAATACGTACACTGCGGTTCTGGTTCTGTTGTTTCTTTTTCTTTCCTCCTGAGAGGTTTTTCTCCCCTGAACGAAAAGTTCGGGTCTTCTAGCATCATTTGCCATTTTCCCCATCTGCTTCCAAGTGCTTTGCTTCCTTCAACCGTGTTTTTCCCTGCTTCCCTCAAGAGGAGATTTTCTGTTTTTACCAATACTGGTTTTCCTTGAGCCAGGTTTCTAATTTCCGGATACCTTTTGAACAACAAGCATAAGGTCTTCTCTGTTTCCGGATATTTCCTCTCAGTTGGTGAGAAGCTATAGTTTTTGCTATAGAAGGGGCTTTGTGGCTTTGTCTCCTTCATTGAAGGCTTGGACTGTCCCTCCTAGTTCTCCCACATAGGTGGTTACTTCAATCCCTTTATTGGGGTCTCTGTTGGTTAGAATCACTCGGGCACCTTTAGCCCATTCCATCATTTGTCCAAAGAGGAGCTTTTCCTCTTGGGTCAATTCCCTATCATGGGTTGTGATTTTCCCACTCTTTTCTCTTTTCCTAAATCCCCTTTTCATCTTATGAAGGGGTCCACTGTATTGGAAATACCCTGGTAGGTGACAAGATATGTAGTGTACATGTTTACGTACATGTTAACAGACATGTTTACGTACATGTTTACGTACACGTTTACATACGTGTTTATGTACATGTTTACACACATGTTTACACACATGTTTAAATACATGTTTACATACATGTTTATATCCTGTAACACTCACCATGCAGACCAGATACTGGACATGTTAGTACTGACTGTGTGTTCTTGTTTATATCACTTGTGTATTTCTGCTTCTTGCATCTGTACTGTTCCTTACTGAGGGATTAATAAAGGTTTTTATTATTCTTATAATACAGAATTTACCAGATGAATTCTTAACATCATGAAACCGTCCTGTGTAAAAGTCAGTTGAGTTTAGAACAAAAACACATTTATAATTTTTTAATCAGAAAGATGATAAGACCTTGCAGACGAAGTTCTCTCACTTTCAGGTGAATGAGACCAAAGTGGCATGAAATCAACATATAGATAAATATTGATTCACCAGTTCAAACAGCAAAATCCATTTATTTGTTATGACTGCATGAAGTGGGGAAGAGAAACTGAGTTTTAACTACTGCAGTGGGTGGCGCTGCCGCTCCACTGGACAACAGTCCTGTAGTAATAAATGCCCCCATGGTTTTATTGGCAGCTGAGGTCTTAGAGATGCAGGCTTGCATCATTTTAACAAGTACTGTCGTCATCATCATCATCATCGTAAATTTCATGCTATTTATTCTGCATTTTAATAGAGTTTTAGAACTTTTGCTATATCTGAATTTGTCTTCCTGTAATAAAAATCATCAAGAACAGATATAATCCCAGACGTGGGCCTTTTGGACTTCCCGAGTGTAAGGGTGAATCCCATTTCACCCCTTGGCCCTACCCCTTAGCCCTTCCCCTTCGTTTTGCGCGTTCACGTGAAGGGGTAGGGGTGTCCCAATTCCTTTTAGGACCGAGGGGTAGGGGTAAGGGGTAGGGCTATATACCCCTTCAAACGAAGATTTTTCAGAGGCACACTTGAAACGGAGGGGTATGAAAAATTTCCTGTTCTATATGAGAAAGCAAGTGTTTCTACGCACATCACGCTTTCTTGAGGTGCAGGACAACACACACTCGCACTAAAAAAAAAAAAAGCCACAGAGAAAAGAGAGTACACCAGCACACACAATTAATTTTAATGGCATGCAAAATTCGTACATTACGTCCCACATATCCTTGTCAATAAGCAATAAGTCAATTAATTGCACGTTAACGAAAAAATGAGCGCAACAAGTTTGCCGCCGCGATAGTTTTCATTAGCCCCCCCCATCTTACTGCACCATAGACTGTGTATGACAACAGGTTTCACTATGCAGTATCTCGACTGAACGCTCTTGTGGAGTGATCTCCCTCATGTCATGTTTGACAGCAGCATGTAGCAGCACAAGACCGTGGTGAACCACTGTGGAAGCCGGTACGCTGCGTTTGTTTACAGGGCTACTCTCACGCATCGACCGTTAGACTCGTGCATTTGAATGGCTTCTTACGCTCTCACGCTAAACCTCTGATTTCTCACGCTGGAATACACTTTAAGAGCAATGCCGGCTAATGGAGAGGTTTTAGAGAATTCCCAGTGGGCCGCATTACTTTTGTGCCGGTGTCCCGGCGTATATGTCAAAAAGACGCAGCGTCGCGTTGCAGCAGCGGTTCGCTCACTTTCAGCTTCACAAACAGCAACGATGCACAATATAGTTTTTCCTAGTTTTTTTAAATACAGCCGGCAGTTTTGCTGGTTTTTCCTGTTTGAGCCCCATGTTTAATTTTTAATTTAGTTTATTTTTTAATATATTTATTGGTTTTTTTTATTTAGTTTCTTCCAGTTCCTGTGTAAAATGTTCTTTAGTGACTACTGATGACGTATGTGACTGTTGAAGGGGTGTCCCAATTCGTAGGGGTGGACTTTTCAGCTCTACCCCTTCTAGCTCCATTTTAAGGGGTAAGGGGCAAGGGGTAGGGGTAAGGGGTAGGGCCAAGGGGTGAAATGGGATTGGGCCTAAATTTAAAAAAATCTGTTTGCATTCCTGTGTCATTTCTGTCTCGTCACACGGGGAGGAAGGGAACAGATGCCTGGTTCCTATACTGTAGCCAGCTCTCTTAGCCTCTGATTGGTCAAGGTTATCTTCTGTTGAAACGTGAGGACAGCTGTAACGCGAGACTCAGTGAGACTTGGCAGGATCAACATGGTGAACTACTGAAAACAAACAAACGCCCTAAGCTAACAGAGAAAAATTAAAATAATAATAATATATATTTATATACAAAAAGAAAACAAGAGGTTGATATTCCAAACCCCACCAACCCGGTCACTCTGGATCACAGTGAAGAAGATCTCACCAGCCCGACGGATTTCATAGAAGAAAGCTTCCAGCGGATCGTGAAGTCCAACGCTGCGACGACGAGCTCCAAAAGGGTTCACCCGGCGGATCCCCTGAAGCAACCAGTCCAGTTTCTCCAACCGACAGTGATACGACGGATATCTTAAACTCCATTGATGGGAAGCTATCCAGTCTCGATGCCCGACTCTCCCTGCTGGAAGTTCTTCATCGTGAGTTTCAGTCTTTAAAAGAAAGTTTGGGATAAAGCCAAAAGCAGGTGGAAGCTCTTGTTACGGAGAACAACACCCTCAGAGACTCGGTGGAAAGCCTTATCGAAGGAGTAAGCCAACTATCAGGGGAAAATAAAAAATTAAATTTGTCCTAGACCTTCAGGCTCGTAGCCTGAGAGATAACTTAGTTATTTCAGGGATCCCTGAGCAGGTGGAGGAAGATACAGAGGCGGCTGTTAAAGCATTTATCAGAACCAACCTCAAACTTCCAGAGGAAAAGGTAAAAGCCATCTCCTTTCATCGAGTTCACCGCATAGGGGAAAAAAACCGGAGGGCAGACCCAGGCCGATAGTAGCTAAATTCGTTCTCCACAAAGAAGAAGAAGAGGTGAAGCGTTGCAGCAGACAGCTTCGTGGGACTGACCTTAGCATGAGCGATCAGTTTCCCAGAGAAATCCAGGAGCGTCGCAGCGTCTTGTTCCCCATCAGGAGGAAATTCCTGGACGGAGGAGCCCGTGCTGCCATCTCGGTGGACAAACTTTACGTCAATGGACTGCTACATCGTGACCATAACACCACTCCTTGCTCTACTGACCTCACATATATATCCACACTCTGCATTTTTACAGGTGATATAAATGCTAATCAGACTCACTGGGCTTAAGTCACAGAGTTTAATGTTTGTTCACATTAGACAATAATACTGCCAGTCTCTAATGTTCACAAAATGGACTTATTTTTTATGGGTTCATTTTCTTCTTTTCACCCACTCCCCCCCTTTTTTGTCATTTTCCTCTCATTTTTTTCTTCTTTTTCTCTCTCTGCACTCTTTTTTGTTTTTCTTTTTTTCTAGCTGCCACCTCACAAAACCACATAACACTGGTGCTAAGCTGCACAGTACATTTAGTAATACCTGCATATATAACCATAAACTCACATTTATTAATTCAAGTACATTTAATAACATTCGACACATGCACACAACATTACGCATACATGTTCATACACGTACACACACACACACACACACACACACACACACACACACTTATATCAACAAGAAGCATCCAACACTCACTTTTTCACCACAAGCATGACCAAACTTAGATTTATCACGTGGAATGTGCACGGAGCTGGGACCAGAAAGAAGAGACTAAAAATCTTTAATAGATTAAAGGACCTGCAGGCAGACATTGTGTTCTTACAGGAGATTCATATGACAGAAACATCAGTGGATGCCCTCTCTACAACAGTTTCCTCATGTTTACTCAGCCTGTTATAACTCCAGACAGAGAGGGGTAGCCATTCTGATAAATAGAAAAGTAACATTCACAGAAATCAACGTTATCACAGATCCAGAAGAAAGTTTCATCATAGTAAAATTATCTATTCAAAATATGATGTTATGATCCCTCCTTCTTTCACTTTTTCTTCACATCACTTTCTGAACACACAGATAGCCCACTAACCACAGGAGGGGATTTTAACTTGGTTCTGGGCTCAGCTGGTAGATTTAATAACACTGTAAACCATCGAAACTGGCAATCCACAAACACTGTTAAACAATGTATGGAGGATTTTGGACTTTGCAATATATGGCGGTCTTATCACCGTAATATCAGAGAGTACACCTTCTTTTCCTCAGTTCACCATTCATACTCTAGGCTAGATTATTTTCTGGTTAGCAGCTCTTTGGTGAGATTTCAGAGACCCAGATTCACCCCATCACTATCAGCGACCATGCCCCAGTTTCCTTTACTTTGAGGAACACGAGAATCACACCACCGACTAAAAGCTGGAGATTTAATACAGCGTTGCTTAAAGATCCCGACTTTATCAGCTACTTCACAAAAGAATGGGCTATATACTTAGAAAACAATGACAAACCAGGAGTCCCAGCATGTGTTCTGTGGGAAGCAGGGAAGGTGGTAATGCAAAGCAAAATTATCTCTTTTACATCACATAAAAAAGAAAGAAAACTAAAAAAATGTTAGAATTCGAAATAAGAATTAAATCATTAGAAGACGCCTACAGTGCTTCACCAGATGAACCAACGATGAACCAAATAAGGAAGGCTAGACTGGAATTAAATGAAATAATTAACTAGAGAACAGAATTTCTGGTGCAAAGATTACGCTTGGAGACATTTGAACATAGTAATAACCAGGAAAATTTTTAGCTAACCAGTTAAAAATAAATAAAGAAAAATCTACCATATCAGCTGTTAAAGATTCAGTAGGTAATATTACGCATGACCCAGATGCAATAAACAACATCTTTAGAGATTTCTATAAAACTCTATATACATCACACTTAGATCCATCTGACAATGATATCCATCATTTTCTTAATAATATAGATCTTCCAGGTTTACAGCAGGAACAAGTCACGGCCTTAGATTCCCCCCTCACAGTGGAGGAGCTACATGAAGCCCTTAAACAAATGCCCTGTAAAAAAGCCCCAGGTCCGGATGGCTTCCCAGCAGAGTTCTATAAAGAATTCTGGTCAATACTGGCCCCAGCATTTTTCAAAATGGTGACACAAATAAAGGAAAATGGTTACTTACCCCCAAACACAAACTCTGCCACCATTACTGTACTATTAAAACCAGGTAAAGACCCACAATACCATCTAGCTACAGACCCATATCACTGATAAATGCGGACCTTAAAATAATCTGCAAAGCATTAGCTGGAAGGTTAGAGAAAGTAACTCCTCTCATTATACACCCTGATCAAACAGGCTTTATAAAGGGCAGATATTCCACTGTTAACATGCGGAGACTAATTAATATAATAGATTATTCTACCATCAATAACCTGGAAACAATAATAGTTTCTTTAGATGCAGAGAAAGCTTTTGATCGTGTTAACTGGAAATATTTACTAGCTATTTTAAACAGATTCGGCTTTGGACCATCTTTCATTAATTGGATTAAAATCTTATACAGTTCTCCTAATGCGAGTGTTAGAACAAATGACCAAACCTCTCCAAGTTTTAATTTACAAAGGGGTACCAGACAAGGTTGTCCACTATCCCTCTCACTTTTTGCTATATTTATTGAACCGCTAGCCGCTACAATTAGACAAAATAAAGCTATTAAAGGCATTCAGTCCAAAAATATATTTCATAAAATAAGTCTTTATGCTGATGATGTTTTACTATTCCTCCAGAACTCACAAACCTCTCTATCTGAAACAATCTCACTAATTAATAAATTCTCATCACTCTCAGACTACTCCGTTAACTGGTCTAAGAGCACAGTTCTACCTGTAGCCAGTGGGAAAAAATGGGAATTAAGTTTAAGTTGCTTGTGATGCAAAAGAAAAGTGTATGATTTACTGTTTCAGTATGTATGTGTAAAATCTTTTTCTTCCATAATGTGTCATAAGTATGTTTTTGGTTATAAATGAATGCAGTGTCATTAATATTCTGAACCGAGACTGTCATGGAGAAGGACACAGAGTTCTCCAAAGGACATTTTTTGTTTTATTGGATGAGACATGTGTTTGTTTCTTTTCCTGGTGCCGATTGGTTGAGAAGAGAAAACCAGGGGAAAAAAGGAGGGACAAAAGGAAAACACAGAGAGTTCGAAAAAAAAGACGGAGAACGTTGGAGAAGAAACGAGACTGAGAGACTGAATAGAGCGAGCGGAGGAGGAGAAGCAACGAGAAAGGGAGGAAAGATTGAGTCATTTTCCCTCCGTTAAACGCTGTGCTTGCTTGGGGAGTGAGACACAGTGGTTCACTGCTCGGGTGTTGTTGGAGGCATGCAGGAGACGACAGAGCGGCGAGGAGGGTGACTAGCGGCTACAGGGCTAGCAGCTACAGTATTCCACGTGCTGAGGAGTGGAGGCGTCACGGCTGCCGCTGACCGGTTGAGTCGTCACGGACTGTGTGAGGATTTGTCTACGACTGCCGAGGAGGTTGTCGGTAAAAAAAAGTCTTTCCAAGAAGGATTCTTTGGGGAAAGACCTGGAGGTAGCCTGTAGCTACATGCCGCACCACTTGCTGCACAGGCCTGCAACTTACTAGCACGTGCTACAAGCTGTGAGTGTGTGTGAGTGTGGGGCCCAGTTTTTTTTTTTTTTTTTTCATTCTTATTGGTTTGAAATATTATTTGATAAGTTAACCTCGTTCATGTGAGATTGTCCGTGTATTCTTTTGTTTATTTGTTTATTAAAAGTTACCTAAATTGTTCTACTTTTTGTAAAACGGTTGTCTGGAGTCATTATTATTTGATGGGTAATGTTCTGACAGGTTATTCAGGTTGACGTGTGTATTCAACGAACCCGAACCACCCCATCAGGTAAATCTTTTTACTCACACGGGAAAAGGTGATGGGGTGCTACATACCCATCAACTGTAGATTTCAGAATCTACCCAACATCACCTTACACTCAGGTGGGTGTAAATATTCCCTCCAGGCTCTCAGAACTAACAAAACTTAATCACATTCACCTTCTTAAGACTATAGAAGATGATCTTTCACACTGGAAATCTCATTTCCCTCATGGGGAGAGTTGCCACTATAAAAATGATGGTTCTACCCAAAATCAACTATTTGTTTTCTATGATTCCTATGAAACCCCCCTCCACCTGGTTTAAATCACTAGAATCACACATCTCCCGATTTCTCTGGAAAAATAAACCTCCCCGGATCAGTTTAAAAACTTTACAGAAGCCAAAAGATAGAGGAGGATTAGACTTGCCTAACTTTCAACATTAATTCCTAGCTAATAGGTTTCACTATGTCCTAAAATGGCTCAAACCTAGTCCACTAGATGACCTGTGGATAAACATAGAACAAACACTTTGTGACAATTTGGAAATTTCTAATCTTCTTTTTTTCAGCTTAAGTATAAAAAAGCCAAAGTGCTTCAAGTGTCAACATCATCACTTCTCTGACAGCCTGGTGGGAATTTCTCAAAAAAACCAACTCCTCAATAAAACCATGTAAACTCACACCCATCTGGAACAATCCTGATATTCTACTAAACAAAAATATGCTAAACTTTAACCAATGGATTAACAAAGGAATTAAATACTTTGAACATATTATCCATAACAGAAACATTTTATCTTTTAATACACTCTCATCACAATATGGGATTAACAGCAACAGATTCTTAGAATATCAACAACTCAAAACCATAATACACACAAATTCCCCTTCACCGAACAGACCTGGAACTTCCTCCAATGGTAGCAGATTTTATGGACCTCTGTACCCCAAAGTTACTTTTAAAAATATACAGATTAATTCTAAAAGTAGATTATTTAAATTCCCTACCTACTTCGAAATGGGAGATAGATTTATCCATCAATCCTAATCAACCATTTTGGCTACAAATATGTCTTAATGCCTTTAATATGACAGACAGCCCAAATTTACAACTCATACAATACAAAGTCCTCCATAGAACGCATTATACAGGACAAAGGATGTTCAAGATGGGTCTTAATCACTCCGATATCTGCACACAGTGCACAGGTAGCACAGCAGGTGATTACCTACATGCTTTATGGCTCTGTTCACCTGTCCAGAAGTTCTGGAACAAGGTTTGTGAGGATTTATCAACATGGGTTAGATGTAACATTCCTGCATGTCCTAAACTTTGTTTACTGGGTGAGCTAAGTGACATCAATATAGACACTAACAAAGCACATATGGTCCTCACGGCCTTATGTATCGCAAAGAAAACTATTTTTTAGTGAACTGGAAGTCCAAAAACAATATTAACCAGTACAGAAATCTCCTGTTGGATCACATCAGTCTAGAGACTGTATCGGCATCCCCCGGGACCAGGGGCTGCCTCCCTCTGGCTCGGGAGACCCTGCCTTGGCACATGGGCTGTGGGTGGGCGGACAGCAGCCACCAAGGTGGCCCTTCCCCCATCCCCTCCCTTTGTGACCTCTCTCCCCCGATTTTATTTATACGTTAGACACTACCATATTTAACAGAATTGCACTACACACATAACACACACACCCACACACACTGAGGGAGCCCTGAGGGTGTCCTGCTGCCTGGCAGCAGTAGGACCCTCCACCATCTCATGGCTCCTTCCAGTTTTAAATAGCAGTATAAATAGCCCACACTCATGCACTTGCCTTGGTGTTGGGTTGGCGTGGCCCGCGGTGGTTTTGCCTAGGGCAGTTGGGCCCCAGGCCCGGGTTCCTGGGCAGGGCTCTGCTGGGGGGAAAAGGTGGCCCTTGGGCCTGTGGGGTGTCTGCCCCTGTGTGGTTGGTGCACGGTGCCCGCTGAGCCTGCTCACCATTGCCCTGTGCTGCCCGGTGCCCCTGCCCCGTCGCGCCGGGGGGCTCCAGTCTGCAGGCCCCTCTGCTCTGGTCTGAGTGGGCTGTCCTGGGCTTGGTGCTCTGTGGACCTGCTGGGCCTTTGGGGCCTCGGGCTCCCCCCGTTCCCAGCTGATGCTTCGGGGTGCGGCGTGATCACGGCCCCCTTGCAAGCACACACTTCTTCCTTGTTGCATGGCCACACACGCACGTTCACACGTCATCTCTCCATCTGCTTCTACTAGATACGTTTCTCTGCAGGTACGTTTGATGACTATTGTACTTTTCATATCATCATTATCCTATTTTCTTTATGTATCGTGTAGTACTGTGGTAGTTTATATAGTTTGTTGTGGTGTGTTTTAGGCAGCCTAGACAACTGTTATTATACATTTTAATCCTGTCCTTTTCTCCCTTTTTTCCCTCTTCCTCTATCTCCCTGTCAGGTTCGACACTGACATATAAAGACTAAAGAAAATAAGATTACAATAATAAAAATAATAAAAATATGAAGGGCAGCCATGTATATAACATGTATATAACATGTCTGCCTTGGTAGAGTAAATCTGTCAAGCAAAATATGGCACACAGACCACGTTCTGTATGTTAGGATGCTGGACAGGACAGGGTTAAAAAAAATAAAAAAAATAATCCGGCAGCAGTGTCATGGGGTGGTTGGCTGAGCTGGGAATCTTTGAAATTGATTGCTTTCAGCTGCAGGTGGAGTATGAGCAGCACCTTCCCCCGTATACCTGACCTGCATCTGGTAATCAGGAGGCTGGTTTATCAAGCTGCAGGCTGCAGCAGCTCCTTGCCAGATCTTCTTCTGTCCTACTCTGCCTGGGACACCTCCTGGGACTCTGCTGCCTACCGGACCTGGTCACCGTGGAGCGCTCTGCCTTGCCCTTCATACCCACACCAGTCCATGCCTGCCTCTACCTGCCTTTGTCTGCCCTGTCCTGCTGTTACTTCCTGGACAAATAGTATTTGCTTTTCACCCACAGATTATCGATCTGCCTGGATCCTGGTTGATTATTCAAAGTTCTGACTGTTGTGGCTCTTTGCTTTGGACATATTTAACTCTGACTCTGACTCAGAACCGAACAATGCAGTAAAGATCTCCAACCTCTGCTTCTGTTAAATAAAATTTTCCTCTATGCACATTAACAGTGGTTTGTGTCTACTCCTTGGGTCTGTAGTCTTTTCCACGTTATGACTGTCATCACTGATATCTTGATGTTAAACAGGGTCTAAGATCACAGATGTATCACTGAAAAAGGGCTCTTCACATGTTGTAGAGAACCAGCAGAACGAGGAGGATGAGAAAAGTTCATTTCTTTTTGTGGGAGGTGTCTGTACTTTCCCTCATTGGCCAGACCCTCCCACTACACACTGGAACACCAGTAGACACCTTGAAACACCCTGTAAAAACCCACCATACAGTTATGGCTTTCTTACCTCTGGCAGGACATCTCTGGTAGCAGAAAAGAAGTAAGTGTGGACGATGAGTTCTTCTGAAGCTGAAGTGTAGTTTCCCTAGAAGAAGAAGATGTTTTGGTGGGCATGTTGGTGTTCCTCTCAAACAGCTGGCTGAATGTGGTTCTGGAGGTATTCTGCAGTCATTGTCGGGGTGTAAAATGTTCCCTGGTGACGTGACGTCGGGGTGTAAAATGTTCCCAGGTGACGTGACGTCGGGGTGTAAAATGTTCCCAGGTGACGTGACGTCGGGGTGTAAAATGTTCCCTGGTGACGTGACGTCGGGGTGTAAGATGTTCCCAGGTGACGTGACGTCGGGGTGTAAGATGTTCCCTGGTGACGTGACGTCGGGGTGACGTGACGTCGGGGTGTAAAATGTTCCCTGGTGACGTGACGTCGGGGTGTAAAATGTTCCCAGGTGACGTGACGTCGGAGTGTAAAATGTTCCCTGGTGACGTGACGTCGGAGTGTGAAAATGTTCCCAGGTGACGTCGGGGTGTAAAATGTTCCCTGGTGACGTGACATCGGGGTGTAAAATGTTCCCAGGTGACGTGACGTTGGAGTGTAAAATGTTCCCTGGTGACGTCGGAGTGTAAAATGTTCCCTGGTGACGTGACGTCGGGGTGTAAAATGTTCCCTGTTGACGTGACGTCGGGGTGTAAAATGTTCCCTGGTGACGTCGGGGTGTAAAATGTTCCCTGGTGACGTGACTTCGGGGTGTAAAATGTTCCCTGGTGACGTGACGTCGGAGTGTAAAATGTTCCCTGGTGACGTCGGAGTGTAAAATGTTCCCTGGTGACGTGACGTCGGGGTGTAAAATGTTCCCTGGTGACGTGACGTCGGAGTGTAAAATGTTCCCTAGTGACGTCGGGGTGTAAAATGTTCCCTAGTGATGTCGGGGTGTAAAATGTTCCCTGGTGACGTGAAGTCGGAGTGTAAAATGTTCCCTGGTGACGTGACGTCGGGGTTTAAAATGTTCCCTGGTGATGTCGGAGTGTAAAATGTTCCCTGGTGACGTGTAGTCGGGGTGTAAAATTTTCCCTGGTGACGTGATATCGGGGTGTAAAATGTTCCCAGGTGACGTGACGTCCGAGTGTAAAATGTTCCCTGGTGACGTCACGTCGGAGTGTAAAATGTTCCCTGGTGACGTGACGTTGGGGTGTAAAATGCTCCCTGGTTACATGAAGTCGGGGTGTAAAATGTTCCCTGGTGACGTCGGGGTGTAAAATGTTCCCTGGTGACGTCGGGGTGTAAAATGTTCCCTGGTGACGTGAAGTCGGAGTGTAAAATGTTCCCTGGTGACGTCACGTCGGAGTGTAAAATGTTCCCTGGTGACGTCACGTCGGAGTGTAAAATGTTCCCTGGTGACGTGACGTTGGGGTGTAAAATGCTCCCTGGTTACATGAAGTCGGGGTGTAAAATGTTCCCTGGTGACGTCGGAGTGTAAAATGTTCCCTGGTGACGTCGGGGTGTAAAATGTTCCCTGGTGACGTGAAGTCGGAGTGTAAAATGTTCCCTGGTGACGTCGGAGTGTAAAATGTTCCCTGGTGACGTGACGTCGGGTTGTAAAATGTTCCCAGGTGACGTGACGTCGGGGTGTAAAATGTTCCCTGATGACATGACGTCGGGGTGTAAAATGTTCCTTGGTGAAGTGACGTCGGGGTATTAAATGTTCCCTGGTGACCTGACATCGGGGTGTAAAATGTTCCCTGGTTAATTCATGTCGCGGTGTAAACTGTGTTCTGGTGAAATTTCAGCTCTGTAGGGAACAGTTACCTTGAGTTGTGATGTCGCCCCCACGTAAACAAACATCACATCATGGTGGGTAATGGCATGCTGAAACAGCTGCAGACTCGTCAGAGTTCGAACCAGCGGTCTGAATAAAACAAAGTTAGGTGTGATGTTGCTGTGAGTTTACTGTACAACCTGGTTATTACAGTACATGTGTGGGGAGCTAGTAACATGTCCTATCTTTCTTTCTGGGCCCCATCCAGTTGGCATACAGATGGGGTAAAGCACTGAGGGCGCCATCTTTGGTAAGGTAAGGCAGTTTATATGTACAGCACATTTCATGTACAAGACAATTCAAAGTGCTTTACATAAAACAAAGGCATTACAGATATTTAAAAATAGTAAAAGGCATCAACACATAATCACAACAAAATAATAAATTACATTAAAATGATTAAAAGCAAGATAAGTTAATAAACAAAAGTTAACATGCAGATTTCATGTACAAACATGAGAAAAGAAATGATTTTAACCTGGATTTTAAAATGTCTACATTTGGTGAAAGTTTAATCTCCACTGGCAGTTTGTTCCACTTGTTTGCAGCATAACAGCTAAATGCTGCTTCTCCATGTTTAGTCCGGACTCTGGTCTGGACTCTAGTCTTGACTCTGGTCTGGACTCTGGTCTGGACTCTGATCTGGTCTCTGGTCTGGACTCTGGTCTGGATCCTGGCCTGGACTCTGGTCCGGACTGTGATCTGGACTCTGATCTGGACTCTGGTTTGGACTCTGGTCTGGACCCTGGTCTGGACTCTGGTCTGGACTATGGTCTGGTCTCTGGTCTGTAAAATGGTCTAGACTAGTTGACCAGAGTCTTTGGATCTCAGAGCTCTGTTAGGTTTATATTCTCTTAACATATCACAGATGTATTCTGGGCCTAAACCATTCTGGGATGTAAACAATCTGAAGGGTTTTAAAATCTATTCTGTCACTGACAGGAAACCAGTATAAACTAGAAACCAGTATAAACTGGAAACCAGTATAAACTAGAATCCAGTATAAACTGGAAACCAGTATAAACTACAAACCAGTATAATCTAGAAACCAGAATAAACTGGAAACCAGTATACACTGGAAACCATTATAAACTGGAAACCAGTACAAACTGGAAACCAGTGTAAACTAGAAACCAGTATAGACTAGAAACCAGTATAAACTGGAAACCAGTATAAACTGGAAACCAGTATAATCTAGATAACAGTATAACCTAGAAACCAGTGTAATCTAGAAACCAGTATACACTGGAAACCATTATAAACTGGAAACCAGTACAAACTAGAAACCAGTACAAACTAGAAACCAGTGTAAACTACAAACCAGTATAGACTAGAAACCAGTAAAAACTGGAAACCATTATAAACTAGAAACCAGTATAAACTGTAAACCAGTATAATCTAGAAACCACTATAACTAGAAACCAGTATAAACTAGAAACCAGTATAATCTAGAAACCAGTATAAACTAGATACCAGTATAAACTAGAAACCAGTATAATCTAGAAAACCAGTATAAACTGGAAACCATTATAAACTGGAAACCAGCATAAACTAGAAACCAGTATACACTGGAAACCATTATAAACTGGAAACCAGTACAAACTTGCAAACAGTGTGAACTAGAAAACTGTATAGACTACAAACCAGTACAAACTGGAAACCAGTATAAACTGGAAACCAGTATAAACTAGAAACCAGTATAAACTGGAAACCAGTATAAACTAGAAACCAGTATAATCTAGAAACCAGTATAAACTGGAAACCAGTATAAACTAGAAACCAGTATAAACTGGAAACCAGTATAAACTAGAAACCAGTGTAATCTAGAAACCAGTATACACTGGAAACCACTACAAACTGGAAACCAGTTTAAACTAGAAACCAATATAGACTAGAAACCAATATAAACTGGAAACCAGTATAAACTAGAAACCAGTATAATCTAGATACCAGTATAAACTAGAAACCAGTGTAATCTAGAAAGCAGTATACACTGGAAACCATTATAAACTGGAAACCAGTACAAACTGGAAACCAGTGTAAACTAGAAACCAGTATAGACTAGAAACCAATATAAACTGGAAACCAGTATAAACTAGAAACCAGTATAATCTAGATACCAGTATAAACTAGAAACCAGTGTAATCTAGAAACCAGTATACACTGGAAACCATTATAAACTGGAAACCAGTGCAAACTAGAAACCAGTGTGAGCTAGAAACCAGTATAGACTAGAAACCAGTATAAACTGGAAACCATTATAAAACAGAAACCAGTATAAACTGTAAACCAGTATAATCTAGAAACCAGTATAAACTAGAAACCAGTATAAACTAGAAACCAGTATAATCTAGAAACCAGTG